>NW_026699869.1:0-50383 GCF_030435755.1 Ochotona princeps | reverse complement strand
ATATATATATCTATCTATCTCTGTGTGTGTATGTCTATACTTACGTATATATATTTATATATATCTGTGAGTGTATGTCTCCATGTGTTGTGTACGTTGTATGTGTGGTGTGTGTGGTTTTGGTGCATGTGTACGCATGCATGGAGATAGCCAGTAGTACTCACCTCGTTGCTGCGCTGATCAGCAGCACGCGTTTGCTGCAATAAAATAATGCGGAGGAGGAAGCGTTTGCAGGCCGTGAACTGCTGTTAATGCTTCTGCCACTCATGCTGCTGTCGTCGTAGTAGGTTGTTGTAGTGAGCGACAGGTGGAGCCCAGGCTGCAAGGCATCCTCCCGGTGCCGGTAGCGCTGCGATGCACACACATACACGGCGCCAGTAGAAGCAACTTGTGCGCGTCTCCACACACACAAGCAGACATCAATCCATCCCTCTCTCTCTGTAGTCATGCAGCACCCTGTAGAAGGGCAGTGTCCCCCCAGACTCCTCTCCATGTGCATATATGGAGGATGGATGCCTCTCCGCACAACCATGCAAGCACGTGTGTACCTCTCTTCCCTCTCTAGTGACAGTTTCGCAACTACCTACAGCGAGGTCGTCAGAGAACATACACCACACACACACATACTCACACACACACATACACACACACACGCACACACGCCTTCCCTCCTCTCCGTGTGCGTCTGATGGGAATATGTTTGCATGTGTGTGTGTGTATGGAGACATTGCAAGGCCCTCCAAGAAGACGTCAGCGCCTCTGTGAAAACACACTATTACGTAGACGTGTCTGTATGCGTTGTTGTGGATATTTTCGTGAGTATGAGTAGGCGTGTGTGCGCCTGTGTTTGTGCCTGTGTGTGCGTAGGTATGACCTGGTGCATCTGTGTTCGTGTGCCTTTGTCCAGCCCACATACAGTCTGAAAGGGAAGAACTCTGTGTGCGTGTGTATGTGCGTGCATAATATGTACGCAAGTACTACGGCTACATACATGTATATCTACCCACCCCCAGCCCGTTCAAGAAAGTGCGTGATGTGACTTCTACACGTATACTCAACTCAGTAGTTCATTCAACGGGGTGAGCGTGTGGTGGTTGGCTCTGTGTATGTGCGTGCGTATACGTTTTGTGTAAGCGTGCGCTGAGTTGTACCGCAGTCAAAAATCGTCGCCCTCTGTGGCGTGTTGTTCTGTGGTCATCATAGGTTAAAAATTCGCTTACGCGAAATGTTGACGTTTCGTATATACATATATGTATTTATATGAATAGATGATAGTAAGGTGGTGATTTTTTATACACAAAGGTGTCTGCTTCTTGTCTTTTACAAATCTGTATACATGGTGCTTACTCGTAGGCAGACTTCGGACTACGTGCTGAGACGCTGAACATATATTATATACATATAAACATACATATATCTCTATACAAGCCACACGAGGAGTCAAACGAAATAGACAAACGAGGTCCCTTCAAGTGTGTTTACTAAAGGGGATAATATGACTAGTGGACTAGGACGCTAATATGAATGTTGTCTTGAGCCGCGGGTGCAACAGTGTCTACTGAAGGACCTCAGGGATCGCAGATTCTTTTTCAGAAACCGTATAGTACAGAGACATATATGTGAGTGTAATAGTCACTCAAGAGATTCGGAATTATGTCATCAGCTTCTCCTGATCATGAGACGCGAGAAAAGTAACTGCATGCCTGGTGGTAGCTGCAGATGGCTTGGGCCAAAGCACACAGACTCTGTACACGCGTGGTGCTCGTCCTACTTATCACCGCATGGACTACCCTTTCACGCAAGGGGGCAGGGGACACACACGTTTGTGTATGACTTGACTGGGAGCACATTCTATGCAGACACATCCATACAGCGCATGCAGAAACATCTATATATGAATGATATATGAATATGTGCATATATATAAAGCTATTTCTCTGTGTACAAACGTGAAGACGGAGGCTAGTAGAGTCGCTTGGAGAGTTCATTAAGACAAATCTACAGCCAAGGTGTGGACAATACGATCGCGTCACTTTTTCCTGTATTCTTACTGTGAACGCAGACCATTGGAGTCGCGTCATCTTTGATGCAGTAGAAGTTGTCGTCGTAGTCACCTGGCTGCGAGAGAAGCAGCTGAAGCTGGCGGCATCTTGTTGAAAGAAGTGATGGAAGAGAGATATTATCTAGTTAAGCATCGGCCACACGATACCCGACAAGTCAAGACTTGCGGAGGGAGGGGGGTTTGGGCGGGCCGAAACGGGGGCTACAGGTTGCAGAGGACATACAGTACACTACTTCGTCGGGAAGAGGGGGAGGTCAGATAACAAATGCGTCTCATAGCCGAACCTGTGACCAAAGAAAAGTTTGTAGTAGGATGTCGCGGTTCACACATTAGCAAGGGGTCGACACACGAAGTACCTAAATGTGAGACAGGTCAGGGAAAATAGGGATCGGGGAGACGAGGAAGTAGCGGAAACACGAAGGAATGGGAGTAGATACATTGTGGCGGGGAAGCAATGTGACTATGAGCTATCTCAAAAGGTAGAGATGTGGCCTGCGCGACGAGGACGGCAAGGACACGTGAAACGGGACTGAAAGTCAGTCCGCATTTAAGATTCGAGGACGACAGGATGCTAGGGAGACGACACATATACGGTTGACACGTGTCTGTACGGCGTAAGCGGAGAGTGCCTGAAACAGGTGTGCCTGTGTGGCAGTTCGCGCACAGATGTGGACAAGTACTATTTAGAGGAGTGAAAGTACACTAGTGTCAACTACGAACAGAACAATCTGGGGAAAGGCCTTCGAGAGTCTTTAAAGCAGAAGGTTTGCTTCACTGTCGTCCACGTCACTACCTTACAGAGAAAAAAATGGGCAGAAGAGGATGTTTATTTGTTCGCAAGTGTACGTACACTCGAAGGAGACGAGAAGAGATGCGGTCTCAGAGAGACAAAGGGCGTCTTTTATCACATAGTGTAGTGGAGAGAAAACAATAGATTCTTAGTGACCGGAAGAAAAGAGTTCACGGAGCTAATATGACTACTACTACCACTGATATTGAAAAGAAAAACACGTTATTTCTACGTGTTTGTCAGATCTAGGATTCTTCCGTGCGCATGTTTGCCCCGTCGTGACCGTCGACTGCCTGCAAGGGATCCCCCGCCGCCGCAGACACCAGTCTATAACCGCATATACATCTCAACGTACACAAAGACACAATAAGAGAAAACCCTACGGGGGAACCCCTGAGAATAGGGGTCGTTAGATGTCTCAATGCTCACTTCGTCTGCAGTTGTACAGGATTCTCGTCGGGTATCAAGTACCCTCGTCGTGCATGCATCCATGCATGCGGAGCAGCGGAGCAGGTTGATTACCATCGTAAATTTGGAATTCACCCTCGCTCCGCACTCGTATATCTCACGAGTCTGTGTAGATAAGTACACATATAGTGTTTATGTGGGTGTATGGAGGTTGCACACGCACACATGTAAGTGCTTCTGTGCGTGCGCGTCCGTATGTCTGCGCTCAAATGTGTGTACCTTGTGACCGTCTGTTCCCGCTCTTGTCAATGAGCTTCCAAGGATGGTCGTGAAGGATCCGTTTGATTTCTACACTTAGTTACTGGATGAATTCTTAATTCGCTTCGAAGCGCATTATAGAATGTGCACAATTGGATATCAATTCATTTATTTCAGGTGCATGTACCTGTGTTTGTAAGTGTGTGCTGGTGTCGCAGTTTCTCCCACAACGGACTCACCGAAACGCCGTTGGCACCTAATTCGTGTAGGGATGTTCGACACTCCTCATTTCGTCCCAACTGGCCCATGTGTATTTGCGTGACTGCATTTATGCTTGTGCCTGCGCATGCTCCTGCACGTGGATTGCCGGACGTCTGCCCGTGTCTCCCCGGGAAAACCATTATTTCTTGGGCTCCCATGCTTGCTTGCGTGTATGTACAAGATAAATGACACTAGACAGTCATTCTGTCAGTGCAGAATTCCCACTCTTACTGCGTAAGTATGGTTTTACTAGTCTAGATCTTCGTGTACGCCTTCGTCTCTCTCTGCCCCTCTCTCTCTCTCTCCCTTTTAACATATATATCTCTCTTCAAACATATATACATATGTATACACGTATAGATTCTTGCAGACTGGCAGGCTTCGGATCTGCACAAGAATCTGCACTTTTTATCAGGTTAGCATGGGTGTCTGTGTATCGAAGTGGATGGTTGCGATAGCAAAGTGCTGTCAGCTTCACTTCGCGCCAACTGCTCACAGCACGGCTCACTTATGAAAGCAGAACTGCATCACACGCGAGTCCCATGCATCAGAGCTTTACGTAGAGTCATTAAGCTCTGAGTTTTGCCTGCTCGATACGTAGGGTAAACGCAAGCACGCGCATGTAGGAGCATGGTCAATAATCGTGGCTTGACCACCTAAGCACTAGGGTTGCCCGATAAATTCACGCTTCAACAGGTGGCTGTAGGGGAGGTCTCTCTTCAGTCGTGACAAAGATAGACCAAAAACCTATTCAGTGCCAAGCACGCAGAACAAGAACTTCAAGTGCGGTGCAGTCGCCAAAGGTTTGAAGATGTATACGCTTTCCACTCTGAGTACCGGGAAAAGCATGTGTGGAATAGAGCATCATATAGGCACTTACCCGGCACAGACTGCTATACTCGGGCTGTGAAGAGGAGATAGCCAAACTAGAAAAGTTCACTGTTTGGCAACGCGGTGCTGAGGGGCACTTCTTTCGACGACGCAGCTCTCGGCGAGCCTCGCGGAAAGGCGGCGAGAAAGTGCACGGCACGATCGACGACGACCGTCTGATCTCCTGTAATGCGCTGACAATTGACCATGACGAGTGTCCCCAGACAGAAATGTACTTTTCCGCACCAGAACAAAACCTGATGTTCGACGTACTGCCGCTTATGTATACCTCATACGGTGTGTGAGCCTTCTACAAGATTGTAGCACACGAGCATACCTTCACTCCTGGAAAGAGCAGGTCTCGCCTTTCCTAAATCTGGCCACTCAAGAGGTCTTTTGCCGCTGCCTGTGACACACAGAAAGACCTCCTCTAGCGCCACGTACATCTTGTTCGTCCGCAACTTGCACGCGTGTGACGTGGTGCTCAGACCACACGCAGATACGCACTTACATGCCGGTGTCCTCAGTTAGTACGCCGTCCACGTCGGGAGCTATCATTAGCGTGCTCTTAGAATTCGTCGCTGTATAGTGGAATAGAGAAATATATGCAGCGAGACCAACCAGCGTCTAATCTGCATCTCCCTCGCATGAAGGCTAGAATGATAAGTGCCAACACCAAACACAAGTACATGTTTTCTTCCTCCCGCCGAAACTGAGTGCGTGACCTGTTTTGCCTGTGTCCGTCGTTTCAAAAGAGAGCGTATCGCTCATAATACGAGACAGAATGGCTAGGCCGTCATGCTCACAGGAGAGGAGTCGCCTGCGAAGATACGGACGCGTACAATCTCATTTGATCCGGTGCTGATCATGTGGCGACATGTGCGGCTGCACGTGCCCGCTGTGCTCGCACTGTGTCTCCCTAGAGGTACAGGAATAGCATGCCAGGCCGGGGCGGGGACCTGTCGCCACCCCTAATGTTAATCCACTCTTAACGTGCAGTAGTCTCGCAGGTACCACGGTGACCCCGGTAGATATGCACGACGGCTCATACAGGCAAGGACTGTAGACGCACCTACGGAGTAGAACCCACGCGTCGACTTCACCACCGCACCACACCTGTGCATGAAGTGAATAGCTCGTGCGCTTGGGAACTAGACCGCCAGTGAGTTCATTTCGTTCCTCGTGGACTGCAAACGTGAACAGCTCCGAGGTCGAATCAGTGCTAGCATATGCACGGGTGTGAGTCCGTGATATCAGTATCTTCTGCGCCTCGTGAAAGTCGTCAGAAAAGCCGGATTTGCAGGCTGCCTGGGCGATGCTACCACAGCAAGTGGAGTCACGTAACTGCACGCGACGTGGCATGCGTCCTCATCCTCTAGTAGCAGAGAGACGAAAAATGCGTGGGGGCAAATATATGGGAGTGTATAAAAATTTCTGAAGGTCTACTTACGCGGAGATTTACAGTTTTTCCGCTGCACCTTTGGCATGTGCCTCGGGACGTGCCGCGCCGTGCGTTATCTGTCCCCACCCTGAGACATACTTGTGATCTGTGCGTTCTCGCCAGTATACCTACACTTTGCGTATGTGAGCATATGCAGAATGTAAAATCATGGAAGGGGACGCGGATGCGCCGAGCTCATGGTGTGCTTTTCCGTTGTCCACGTCTTCCTCTAATGAGATGGCATCTGTGACTCTACCGCGCTTCCGTGTCTCCTGGAATAGACTGATGTCCGTTCCATAGCGGTTGTGGAGCTTTTCCTCCTTACAAGCTTGTGTTGAATAACCCCAAACATAGATACTCTAAAATAGATTTCAGTTGATTGCCTGATGCCTCACCTGTTGACGTCTGTGTCGTTAGTGAGGTCCGGAAAGTAGCATGTACTTTTTGGCGACGTGCGGTCTACACTGCTTCTCAACGTAATTGAGAAGCACCACTCATGAGTATGACATGCGGATAATTTTTTATCAACCAGAGCGATAATCAGCCGCGTATACAGGCCAGCCTGCCTGTCACGCGCAGGCAAATAGCTGCGAGCGCGCTCCGAAGACCGGCGTGCTCTACCAGTGACGGCGAAGACAAGTGTTGACGTGTATACACTAAATCAAAATCTATGCGCACAATTGCACCGGCCGTGCACATATGCAGTAACTACTGTCTCAGAACTGGTATGCACATCGCTCACGAGACATGCACGTCCTAAGCTTTTGGGCCGAGCGAGAGAAAAGTGGGTTTAAGTCGCTGTCCGAGGACGTGTTGCCCGGTAACCCGGTGCTCAATTCTTTACTCCGAAATTCATGCCAGTGACGTGCTTCAGAGACACAAGAGACTTCCGATCACATAGAAGGGAGGAAGTGGCGCAACACAACTCACCGTGAATATGAACACGTCTCATTCGACGTTGCGTCACCTCGCACTATGAAATCTGTTCATGTTCTCGCTGAAGGTACGGAGGGGCTTTTCCTAAGCCTGTTCGTTTAGTGCATCAGATCCTACTGAACCCTCAAGTTGTACCGGATTGTCCTTCCCTATCCGCGCACGATGGAGCCTGAGGGTCCACGCTTCTCGCGCTGCGGCACGCCCCAGAGACTTTTTACCCCTATATATGATGCATGCAAGCATGCTTACATAGATAATCTCTGGAATACGACAGCACATACCTTCTTTTTCAAGAAGCTGTGCATGCATACACGTTCATTTTTCTCACGTGTGGGCCTCGCGTTCACGCCCACGTGTTTGCACGTGCATGTGCATATGCTTTAACCTTCTTTCTTCCGAACGCCGTTGCTGCAACCATTGTTTCAGCCGCCGATTTGACGGCTGCTCTCACCTCATTGTGGCGCCGAAGCCAGACACATGCACCAAACAGAGAAGCTCCTTGTGTGCTGTACGGAGAGCTAGCATCGACAAATGCGGGGGCACTAGCAGTCGCAGTGTGACTCCTGATACCACTAGCAATAATTCTACTAGGAGCCTCAGCAACACTGAAACAAATTGGGAACTGTGAAAACATCTCTAATGGCATTGTTTGCACCAAGTACATCCCGTCGCACGCTGCTCCAGGGACCACTTGGAAGGGTGACAGCAGTTGTGTCTCTCGCTCCCGTATATCTGTAGGCGGGCAGGTCGGCACCTGGGATATTTGTGGTGCTGCCTGTGTCTAGGGCAGCTCCTTCCGTCCTGCAGTATCTGGTAATTCTGTTGCTGCTGGCGCTGCCACAGTGCGGGAGCTTCACGTGCTGTTGCGCTATGACACGCAGACGGTTCAATAGTGTCGGCCTCCCTCCCTTCTAGGCGAGCGTTAGGCACGTGGAACACTCGGCCTTGTAACGATGGGGCAACGTATCCACTTAGGATTCCTGTATTTCCCCCTTGACCTATGCAGTTTACGCCTCCTACTCTGGTGTCCGAGCAGGTTTGCCATAGTCCTTTGCAAAGCAATGGAGGACAGCGAGAATTAGCATGAAATAGACTCCCTCCTGCAGGGGAAAACGGACCAGGAGAAGCTTCAACTGCAGGAATGAAACGCACTGGCTTCTGTCTGCGCGCTTGTCCTTCCTCAGAGTGCCCTAACTGCCGTAGTCCTCCTGCGGAAGGTGGCTGCTGCTGCTGAGGTCTTATATATAATGCCGGCACCTGCTGGTATGTCTGCACGCCCAGCCGCTGCGCCACCTGGTACTGTGACTCGTCTATTTGCTGTTGCGGCCTAATTGTCGGCATGTCACTCCACGAGAGCCTCTGCTGTGGTACTGGTTCACCTGGAGCGATATGTGGTGGTCTTTGTTGGACTGGAGGACATGGCGGCACCTGCGGCTGCAACCCGGGCTGCTGTGCATACTGACGATGGAGTAGATCTCTTGAAGAGGTCGCTGAAAAAATTGAGGAGGTTCCAGGCATTATTTGCATACCACACTTATACGGATACGCAGCAGGAGAGACGGTGGCCGCACCTGTTCGCTGTGTTGTTGCATTAGCGGTGGCCTTAGTATCGACCGTCCACCTGCTGTCGGGAACACGAGGCACAGCATTGGAGGTGAAGGGTACTCGCTCAGACTCAGCAGCAGCAGCAACAGTAGCGCCGGACCCAGCTGGGACTATGTAGGCCTTTATCAACGCCTGCACATCTTTCCGTCTAAAGTAGAACAGCAGCTATGGAAGCCGCACGTGCGCAAACCCACGAGGTCAGGAGGTGATGTTGTCCTGGTGCCACTGGTGGCTGTCTGATCAGCGGGCCCCGCGCTTTTCTTGTTGGCAAGACATGCAGTCAGAAGTGACATGTGTCCACCTTGGTCCGAGGGGTGCTTTGCTGCTTTTTTCACGGTTGTTGCTGCTGATGCGGCAATTCCTGCTGTCTTCTGTGAGCGCGAGCCACCCACACGGCGCAGCTGTCGCCGCGGTACACGTGTCGAGCAAGACCTTTTCTCTTTCTGCTTTTCTGTGTCTCCACGCAATGCATTCAAAGCACCGCCAGGAGCAACAGTGCCTACGGCTGTTGCTGGGCGTGATGTGCTACTCGGTGGTTCGCTACGCAGCTGTGGCAACGTTGACGCGAAGCCTACCGAGACCGGTGATGGTGTCAAGCTGTTTCTCTCTCCGGAAAAACGCGCGATGAGGCTGTCAAGCTCTGAACGTCCAGACAAAAAGCACCTAGTATTACAAAGTGAAAACTTGTTCACTTCATGTTCAGTTCACTCTCGAGCGCTCGATATAGAAAAATAGACGATTGACATGCTAACGCCAATGCCTTCCTCCACGACTTTTCAGTCGCTTTATATACACCCTGTAGCTATCATGTGCACGGGTGCAAGAGAGAAAATAGTGCGCAACGTACGTGAAACGCTTCTCTCTTGTGCTCCTGTATTACCACAGTTTTGGACAAACTACGGTCGCTACGCACACGAAGCTGCCGTTAGGATCCTTTGGAGTGTCCTCATCCTGCAACGTACGTATATATTGAAGTGTAAAATACATATGTATACAATATGAAATTTACTACGCGAATTCACGCATATGGCTAAAGACGCGCATGATAGCTATCTAAGAAGCACATGCAAGCATTTTTCTAGCGTGTGCCTTTTGGTGATGCGATCCAGCCCTTCAGGTGTGTACGCCTGCTCACGACGCTACGTTCTACACACTTCACGTATAGAATTGACGTAGCAGCAGCAACAGCACTGCCAGTGTAAAAAGTGAGGTTGTCACTCTGCAGTTGCATAATGCGTGGTTTACACGTGTAATACAGCAGTCTGCCTGCCCTAAGATCTCTTCAGATTTACGGCAAGGAGCACCACGAGCTACAAGTTGGGTGGATGAAGGCCCACAGACTACACTCGCGTGGACGTAGCACGCTTAGATCTACGTGATGCGATGTAGTACAAGTAGTAGTAGACGTATTTTACCAGCAACACAAGTAGTAGTAGTACTGATAGTAATACCAGTGTAGTTGTAGTAGTAGCACTATAGTCATAGTGTTTTAGCGTAGTCGTAGTGGTAGTACCTTAGTAGCTGTTGTTGTGCACGCTGACCAGTAGGCGTAGTAGTAGTAGTAGTAGCGGTTTAGTAGTAGTGGTAGTACTGGTTGTAGTACAACGAGTACTACCACTAGTAGTAGCAGCAGCACTAAGTAGTCGTGGTAGTAGTAGTTGTAGTAGTGCAACGGGTAGTTGTAGTAGTAGTAGTGGTAGTGGTAGCAGTAGTAGGAGCAGCGGCAGAAGTAGTATTCGTAGTTCAAGTAGTGATAATGGCAGTAGTACAGCGAGAGACATGCCATTAGGGCAGTTTGCATGCGAGAGGTCAGGAAGGGACGAACGTATCGAGGGATTAAAAGATATATGGATACACCCCTCTACTGGACAGGATTGGCTTCGTTGATACTTCATAGGTGGTATGTGCCTTTGTGTTGTTCCTTCCGTACCTTTGTCTTGCTGTTCGAAATAGTCATACATCTTGGGGTCGCTCAGGAGAGCAACGAACTGCTGCTGCGGCTGGGGTTCGAACGTAGTGTGGCTGCTGACGCTGCTGCTAAGAGTAGTGGCAGGGGGGCGCCACTTGAGTACGACTAGGAGATGCCTGTTCTAGCGGCGTCTACAACAACGAGAGGAATATCCTGCTGTTGACGCTGCGGCCGCGGACCGAGGCATTCGCTACAAGAGAGAGGGGAAGTAATAGAGGACTCGAAGGACTGATGAGCAGCAGCTGCTGCTGCAGCCGTAGTTGAAAACTCCAACGTACGCATGTGGCGAAGCGAAATACGTGGGCTGTCGTGCGGGCTTTGCTGTAGTGCATCAGTTCTTTCCGCAGAAGAGAGCCTACATTCCCTGGTGCGTGGCACCAGTAGCCGATGAAGTTGCAAACAGCTTCTCAGTCTCTCCCGTTGATTGCTGCCCGGTTGTTGTTGCAGAGCGAAGTGTCCTCTTCCCAACTTCCAGCGCTCTGAGGCCTGGAGCTGAGACAGCAGGCGCGACTCCGGCGCCCTCTCCTCCTCCTGCTGCGACCGCGGCAGCGCCAGCAGGGGAATATGTAGAAAGCGACGACGAAAGATACAGGGGCATATGTAAGGGAGGTGGCTTCATCGGAACTGAGAGAATCGCTGGATGGACCGCATGAAACTTGTCTACTGCGGTCGACAGTGACTCCTGCACATGCTGTGTGCGTCTCATTGTTTCTGGTTGAGCTGCTGCTGGTGACGCTACTACTGGTACTGGTGCTGCGGTTGTAGTGGTAGTGGTATTATTAGCTGGCATTGCCCTTGCTGCTGCGAGGAGAGCTGTGCGGTCTTCTTCCGCAGTATTTGGACGATCTGGCCCAGAAAGATACGACACAGCGCTGCTATAAAAAGTCTCTTCAGCCATCATAGATGAGCCCTGCTGCTGTGGAGTTTCTATTGGCGGCTGCTGCTGCTGTTGCTGTGGTTGCTGTTCTTCGATCCCTTCCCCGCCTTGACGTTGATGTTGTTGCGCTGAAGTAGCTGTGGGAGTAATTGTAGCCACTTGGGCTCACAACATGAACACGTTGCATTCCCGTACCGCCAGACTCATCACTGACCTTGTGTTCCGAATTAGAAACCAAGTTTTCTTCCTCTTCTGGCTGCAGCGTCTGCTCTTCTTCTAGAAGGTGATTTGATTGTTCGATAAGACGTCTAAGACGATCCGCCGCTGCATCTGCAGCTGCCATTTGCTGCTGCTGTTGCTGTGGAAGCAACACGGGCGGCTGCCGCCGCCAGGCCTGCCGACCCTGTGCTCGCTGCTACCTGCATCGCACCGGAGCCCTCGAGAACAGGTGCAGGTTGTAGAAGCAGTTTCAAACACCGAGTGGAAATTCGCAGCGGCAGCAGTGGGAAGAGGGTGGCTGTAATCCTGTATGCCGTGTTGACGCAGATGCTGAAACAGCAGGAGCCGCAGGCAGTGGCAGCTGCGGGCCCCGTAGCGTCAAGGTAGCGGAAGTGGGCGACGAATACTGCATCACATCAACTGCAGCACAGGCAGCAAGGGGAAGAGAGCGGGGGAAGCCGTAGCTGCCGCTGCCGGCTGCGCAACACCGATTCTGCAGCAACAGCAGTCTTTCGTTTCTCGGCATCTTCATAGAGTGCTATGGCTTGCTGCAGACGTGGAACTCCACTTAGACATATCCCCCACACGTGTCGCAGGGAACACGACGGAAGAAGCGAACGCCGAAGGCACTGGAGATGCGTTTCTCCGTAGCTGCTGAAAGGCAATCGCCAGTGCCGTAGTTATACGCAGCTGCAGCATAAATAGAACGCCCTGCAATACCTGTAGCCGAACGAAGACCCTGCAAGAGAAGTAGTAACATCAAGCACACACACAAGCAACCATCAAACATGCCAGTGCATTTTTTCTTGCACAATGCCGACAAAAAGTCAACTAATAGCTACTAAATGAAAACCACCCACCAGTCACAAACAGAACCGCAGTCGTACTATTAGATAAGCAGTTTCCCCGCGTGGTGCGGATACCGGACCGAACGTTCAGTGAAAACAAGAAGGCACCGCCACCAGCACCAGCAGCGCATTCGGCGGGATGTGGAAGCAATCACACCCACAACGGCAGCACCCAGCAGCGCATTCAGCGAATGTGGAAGCAATCACACCCCACAATGGCAGCAACAGCAGCAGCACAGTTGTAGGGGGAACAAACTGCTGCTACGTCGGAGCAACAACAGTCGCAAGGTATAAATATTTATTTCAACAAATGTACGAGACGCATCTTATGTATACCTTTCTGTTAAGAAATATGCGTGTGCGTCGCCTTCCAGGCGTACTCGAAGGGTACCCTCGATTCGCGAATGACAGTTACCATCAAAATGCAGCACTATTATTTCACCGGAATAACCGTGTTGTTTTGTTCTTGTTATCCATTGCTCTATCTACCTATCTTTCAAACTCTCTCTCTCTCTCCTCTCTCTCTCTATATATATATATATATATATATATATATATATATATGGGTGCGCCCCTGTTGGAGGCTCAGAACCACAAAAGTGAAAAAAGTGGGCAAACAAACACACGTTGCCGGTCATTACAGACGAGCATTTTACGAATACAAATAGACCAGGACATATAGTAGAAGTTGATACGCAGGTGCACGAAGAGCTTCAAACAGAGTTTCAGAATTTCAGAAGGCTGAAGAAGGGGAGGTGTTTTTCACTGTCTTGAGCCCCTGGCCCTTCTCACATCTGCCGTCGCGCTGTGTTATATTGTTTGATTTCTACATGTAGAAATGAACTTAAAGATTTACCTCGTATCTCTTCCACTGGCTGCCGCTCTGCGGCACTGCATGAAGAATAGTTGGAGTTTACACAATCTGCAAACAACAAAAACATCCACTTACACGCAAACACACACACGTCAGTATCGATACGTGCCCCGTTCGAGGTGGATCGTTCATCACACACGCACATACATACACAAACACATACGCACATACACATACACCCGCATGCGTCCTTACGTATCAGTATCTGCTGCAACTGTCCACGGTGTCTCCCCCGTCACAACGCAGATGAACAGATACACACAGCCACCAGTTGCCACGTGAGGCTTCGTGTTCCTCCTTTTCTCTCCTATGTCTTCTCTTTTTCTTCTATTGTGAATGCTCTGGGTTAGCACAGTCCCCCACTCGTTACGTGCACCACTCTTCCCGGTCAAGCCATCATCTCGTCGCCAGCTTTGCGTCATAAAACATATACTTCTGAGCAGTGTGTAACTGAGTAGTATATCTCGTGAGGGAATGTTTTGTGTCTGTAGTGGACCATTATATCTGGTGCGCGGGAAAAAAGAAAACATACCTCTAGCATGCAAGAAGAGTGCGAGTAGTACTGACACAGCCCGCCCATCGTTCTTCATGGGAGAACGCTGCCGCGTCGTGTACTATTCAAGTAAAAACTAGCAGCACACTCGAAAATGAAACAAGAAGTCAACAGAAAAACTGCTATTACACCGAAGCTTTGTAGTATACGATGAATACCAGAAGATCCTCAGCTTATTTGGGCGTCAGTGTAACCGGACGTCAGTGTTACTGCACTCTCAAATATAAACTCCACAGAGACTACATATACATATATATGTATATATATACGTATATATGTACACACATACATATATATATATATATGATCTCTGGCCCTCTCAATCTCTCTCAATTGCAGAAAGCTAGCGCGGTTCTCAATAACGGTAGCTTCTTTATTCCTTGCTGTCTACTTTGCGCGCTTGGTGCTATCCTCTTGTCAGCGACCTCTACGCTTGCAGTTTGCTGCTGTTCATGCTGCTAGGTACATCCCAGCTGCATGTCTAGCTGCCGTACGTGAGTAATCTCTCTTTTTTCTTTCATGTGTAAGACCCTCCCCCTCCTTCCTGTCAGACCTAGTAGACTCTTCTCTCTTTCTTCATGTCTTACTCCCCCTCTGTTCTCTCAGACCACCCGGCGGAAGCTGTATTAAGCCTTCCTAACTATCATAACACACGTCGCTCGTGCTGCGCTGTTGTCTCCGTGTGTTGACGCCTCGCACCCCACAAAAAATACTACTGAAACTGTTGCTGCTGTAGCCCTGCGCCGGAATATCAACCGATGCTGCTGCAACTGCCTTGAGATCTTCATGGGAATATAAATCCCGTAGAAGGGAGGAAAATGATGAGGAATGACCTATCTTGCACTCCTCTTTTCAGCAGCTGCGGTGCATTGGCTACCTCTCTTTCATTGGGAGAGGGGATGTTGCTGCGTAGAAGCTGCTGTAGTGTTTTTTGTATGGTGAAGAAGACTAAAATAAACAGAAAGAGCATCTTTATGAGAAACTTACCGAAGCCTGGTTCAGTATGAGAAGCCCTCTAAAAACGCAGAGCGTGCCGTAGCATCCCTACAGATCCTCCAAGAAGTTTCCGCCATGCAGCAGCAACTAAAGGGAGCTGCACACGGTTGATGGCTGCTGCTAGGAGAGCCGCTGCTGTGCTCTGCGAAAATAATGGAGCAATAGTATCAACGCATACGCAAAGTCGAACATTTCCCCATATATACACATACATATATACATATACCTATATATGGACATATACAAGCGCCATAGCCGGAGCCTGACGTGTGTATACATATATATACATGTACATATGCATATGTATATATATACATTCATATATATATACATTAATATATATCCATTTATTTATATATAGATATATACATATATATATATATACGAATATGAGTTGGATATTTGAATACTTGATGGGGTAGCTCTGTCACGTCTAGATAGATGTGACCCATGACATGCCATATACGCCTCATTTTGGAATTCAGGAATCCAGTCTACGCTCAGACTACATACTTATAACGAGAATAGCCCTTCATACATCAATATGCGTTAAAGGTAGGTAGCGCGCATATATATATATATATATATATATATGTAGCCTATAGGGCAGAAATGGTCTATTATCTGTATACGAAAGCCCTGCCTACCTAAATTATGGGGATGGCAGCACAGGGAAAGAGAAGAAGACCAGCATTTTTTAGAGGCCGCGGTACCCTTCGCAGTAATATGCTGCGCTTCAGGTGCAGTACCACAACACTTACACGAAGGGGCTGCACCTGGCATAGCGCAACGTGACCTCCATGATTGTTCTCCCATTTACTTTCACACAGACATCCAGGTCACACGTAAAGCGAAGGCGGTGAGTGGGTCTCATATACGTATGCATCGATGAATATAAATATACATACACATGTACTAATATGGAGATGCTTGGAGAGAGAGACACAGATGCTTTAAGACCGGGCGACACGCCCGCTAGCTGTGGTGACTGTCAGTGCATGGTGAAGACAAGCCATAAATTGAGAGTAACAGCAGAGCGTCTTTTTCTCCGATGATGCCTTGCTCATGCTTGTGCTCTCCGTCTCTCTCCTCTATTTTTTCGTTGCTGCAGCGTTTTTTCCTCTACTCCTGCAGTCTCCCTTTCTCCTTTTATCTTTCTCTCTCAGTCTGATATCTGTACCATGCGCATCCCCTCCAGGACGCTTCCCCCGTGTATGTTCCCTGCTGCCTCTAATGTGACCAGGGAATGTGTCTGCCTCCTGCATGTGTGTGTGTCTCAGACACGTGTGTTCCTCCTTCTTACAGAGGTAGGCGCAATGTAGACACGTGTGTGTGTGTGTGTGTATACTGACAGTGCGTATGGGGTGACATACATATTTGTGCAGCGTTCTTCATTGCAGTCGCCCACCGGCCGTTAAATATGTATTCCCCCAATTAGATGGCTACAAGGCCATTGACTCTTTCCTAGCGCTCGTATGCAACGCATGCAGAAGTATTGCACACTTGCACGTAGAAAACAATATATGTGCAGGATACCTGCCGTTTTAGGAACCAGTAGTCCTTTCCGATCCTAAACAACATGTGTAGTAAGCATGAATCGCTTACATGCGCCCGCAACGCACAATGTATTGGGTACCTTCAAGCGAGGGACAGAGAGGGAATCAAGCAAGGGAGCGATAGAGACAGAGAAGAGAGGGAGAGAAGAGATTGAGGAGAGAGGGACTGAGACTGGACAGAAAGGCACGTTGAGATAGCGTATATATGCATATATATATTTATTTATATGTACGTGTAGAAGTGCATATATGTATATGTATATATATATATATATACATACAGGGACGAACGTGTATGTACATGACAACAAAGCTGTGTATATACTTAATACTCGTTGTATGCGGTAGCAGCTGTCTTTCTCTTTTGTAAGAAGGAGAGTACGTCATGTTCTGCATTTCAAGACTGCAATGCCCTCCAGGTGGAATGACCGTAGGCAAGTGCCACTGCCTCTTCTTCTACACGTATGTACGCAACATTAAGAGCTCGCAAGGTCTCTGCAGTAACGTTTGCTTGGTTTCGACCTGATAAGTTTTTAGACGGTCCACCATTTAGCACGTGCTTCTACCGTATCTCACGCATACACAACATCGTGACCACCTCACAGTCTTGAACGAGCGTGTGTGCAGACACTAGTCAGGAGTAGCAACCGCAGCAGCAGTAGTAGACTGAGACCAACAGCAGATTTGCCGCAGGGTAGCTAAGGGGAAGGGAGCAGCACTGAAGAAGAGACTTGCATCCGTCGCAGCAACAAATAAGAGGCTTCCATCAGTGTTTCGGTGTATGAGGAGGGTAGGTGAGGCGAAGAGCAGCGAGAAAAGAAGAGCCTTTGTCCTGCTGCAGCAGCAGCAGTGACACACACTTTTTTGTGTCGCCGTTGCTGCTGTCTTATCTTGTATCGTTTGGGGCTTCCCATACCTTTTTGCTCGAGCGTCGAGTGGAGCAGCAACTCCAGTGTAGCAGGCGTAGCGCTGCATGCAGCACAAGACTGTGGCACTTGCGATTGTAGAAACTAGCAAGACAACGAGCGCCCATCTCTCGTTTACTTCTGCTGCATACAAGTGTATTCCACAAAGCAAATGCAATCAGAAGTAGTCGATGCTGCAGCTTCTTCTGCACTGCTGCCAGTAGCAACAGCCCTCGGTGTATGGGAACTGTCATGAACGACTGTCGCAATTGAGCATTGACCTGCACACAACAAGCAACACCAGCGAAATCATAATGACAACATAGTAGCAGCAAGATATCAACATCAGAATACTCAAAGCAGCCTACGAACAGAGAAATAACAATAGCAAGCTAATACTAACACCACCCTTATAACAGCAGAATTATAACCTCACGCTGTTGACAGCAAAGTAGTAGCAGCGCACTATCAACAGCAGAGTAGTAACAGCAGAGTAGTCTCAACAGAATAGTAACAACAGAATCGTAAGTGCAAGAACAGTAAGAGCAGAATAGTATTAGCAAGGTAATATCAGCAGCATAGTAATAGAATGGTAAGAGAAACAGAGTAAAAGCAGAATAGTAGCATCGCTAAGTAGTGGCAGCAGAATAGTAACAGCGCAGTATTAACAGCAGAATAGTAACACCAGAGTAGTACGTAGTAATAATAGAATGGTAAGAGTAACAGAGTAACAGCAGGATAGTAACAGCAGGATAGTAACAGCAGAATAGTAGCAACGACGCACAAATAGGGGGGTGGACCCAAGAGAAGCAACGACAATAGAAGAGTAAATGCGTAATAGCAACAGTGCAACCACGATACAGCAGTATATTAGCAGCAGACCACCACGTGAGTATCACTGTTAGTAAGGTCAGTAAGAGAAGCAGGGCCTGCAGCAGCAGTTTCAAGAGAAGCCTCTGAGCCAACATAAAAAAGAGCAGCACAGCAGACTTCTTTATGCCTTAAGTATTGTGTGAACGAAATGCAACTTCTCATGAGAGATCAACACCTTAAGATTCGTATTTGTCAGTGACACTAGGAGGCAACTGCATGCAACAGTAGTCTGCCGTCGACCTGCACATGTATACATGTGTGTACATATGCACACATATGTATATGTACGAATACGTATATATACACGTGCACACGTATACACGTGCGTGCACATATGCTTATATATAAATGTTTTAGTATTACCGTATGTATATAGAGACGTGCGTCATATGCACGTAGCGAGTGGTGTGTTGATGCAGCTCCTATAGTACAGGCATTGAACACCACCGTGATACGTAACTGTGCAGCAGAGTGTCGATCAGTCTTATTAGCCGCCTCTAGTTTTCCTGCAGAGCAAAAAGAAGTGTAGTGGTGGCGTACTCCCCCCGTGCATCCACCCCGCAAGGGAAGGTACTGTGTGATTGCCGGTAGGGACTGAATACAAAGTAATGAATTTTGCAGCCCATGGCGTGCAGACAAGAGTTGCTGAGAAGCATGCAAGTCTTGCATAGAGTAACAGCAAGCAGAAGCAATTTTCATCGAGACAATAATAAATACCTACCACCTATCGGAACAACTGTCGCAAAACTACTCTTACTACCTGGGGGAATGCAAGGAAACGCAGCAGTAAAAGAGTGGAGGAGAAAGGTTAAAAGCGAGTGTCGTCAGGGAGCTTCCTCGTAGGGGTACGTGTCTACATGTCCCACTGCTAACATGCGGTTCATGTACAGCGGACGCTATTCGTCTGCTGACACACCATCAGAAGTCCTCCTGTTCTCTCTCTCTCGCTCTCTGTCTCTGTCTTTCTCTCTGCCTGAGTGCTTGCTGTTGCACTTTCTACGTTCTCTCTTCATGTCATGTCGCCCTACCCTCTCTGCGCATTAGCTGCACGTATGTATATGTGAGACACGTATGTATGTACGTGCAGTACGTGTCACTATGGTGCCATGTATCCCTCTCTTTTCTTGGTACGTGGCTGGGGGGACATCCACCTGGGGCTCTACTGCCATGTGTCGCTCCTGTAGACGTGAAAAGACATGAAGGAGACGGCGCATGCGAACCCGAAGGGGAGAAATCCTACGCTACAACACGCAAACGTCCTTACGTCCCTCCTCTGCCCGCAGTTATGACAGCATAAAAAGCCATCCATCACCTTCCCCCTAGACTACCATATCTGCTCCTTCTTTTGCACAAGAGATGCCAACAAACTGTTGCCTAAGTTTCCTAAGTTTCTGTCTCTCTCTCCTTTCGTTTTGAGCCACACAGCAAAAATATGTTCCTGCACATCTTAATGACGTAATAACTGCACCAGGGTACCAGCACACTGTCAGCCCATTCTTCATATTGTGCAGAGCAGATACATATGTATTCATATATATACAGATATATGTATGTACACACACATATATATATGTATATGGCCCACACAAGTCTGCTTTAGGAAGGAACTATAGGACTATTTCTGTTGCAATTAGAGGGCTGTCCCTTAACAACACAAACAACACTCGACTTGCAAACTCACCGTCACTATGATGTGTATCAGGCAGGAGAAAGCTTCTCTTCCCTGCAAATGGCCTGTGACATGTGTATGTACATGTACGTACACACACATTCATGTATGCGTACAAAAACTACCCAAGGCCTTCTGTGCTGAAGAAGAAGAACAAGAAGAAGAGAGAGATATATATGGCGCCTCACACACGTCCCCAGCGCGCACGTGCTACAAGCGCAGTCTCCGAAGCAGGTGCCTCTCCATCGATGAAATTTCTCTCTCTCTGCTGGCGGTGACTGCTAGATCCTGTGATTCGAGTATTGCTAGTGTCCCACAAAATTCGTGGTATTTCACTTCTTTGGTAACCAGGCCGACGAACGTTGCGCACAGAAGTACTCAACAAGTTCAAGACTCTCCAGATACGTAAGTACGGTCTATTCTACTTGAACGTACTCTCGCAACCCCCCTCCACACACGGACCGTAGAGCCAGAAAAACTTCAGTCTGCTAGCTAAGGACGACCACTAGCTGTGACTGCACAAGCATTACTAGTTAGAGATTTGAGAGCGAGTACAGACGCATATACACACGCTCGCGCAGTAGCACACACACCTACAGAAAGTGAAATGAACGTTCGGGCGAAGCCACACACTATCACACAGACACACACACACATACGTACGGGCGGGGCCACACAGACACACACATACAGACAATGTTACAGACATATATATACATATCTATATATATCGCATGCGTCCAAGGCACACGTGTTTATGTGCTCGTGGTGTTGTATATGTCAGTGGTGTGTGTGTGTGTGTGGGAGGGGGGGGAGGGCGTTGTAGGGAGTAGCTCTGCAAAGCCGGGCCTCCAGTGCTCTCCCATATGCTGACTCCTTCATATTCTTTTTGTGTAGTATGCACTAACACGCGTATGGGCACAGGAAGAAAACAATACAAGTAGAGACCTCGTCTGTAGCTGCGCTTTGCTGGTGTGTATGTATGGCCATATGTATGTATGTAGGGACGTATGTAGGTGTGTGCGTATGTATGTATGTATGTACGTGTGTTTTACGTATGCATGTGCCTTATGTTTTATTTGCTGTATACGAGCGTTAGCTCGGGCTTACCGCTTGAAGATTAGCGCAGACAGTGAGCTGCTGTTGCTCACTAGCAGCGAAGACGGCTTCCCTCAATTTGATGAGAGCAGCCATGCAGCGGTGTTGTATCAGTCTGCGTAGTACCAATGCAACAATGCAAGCTCTTTGTTGTTGGCTAGCTGCTGCTGTTTCAGCAGCATGGGCGACTGCTACTGTTGCTGCAAAGAATAGAAGATTACGCCATGCCCAGCGGAGACAGTTCTTCCGTTGCTGCTGCACAACACGAAGGACAATGGCTTCTCTCTTGCGTAAGTGTCTCGTTTGCATCCGCCAGCGACCCAAGGCGTAGCGTGTTGCCCCACGCTGCGCGCTAGCTAATGGCTCGACATGAGCTCTGACTGCTGCCTGCTTCTGTTTTTTTTGTGCCATCACGATGCATGCGTGAGACTGAAGAAGCAAGAGGCCTTTCGTTAACTGTCTAGAGACAGCAGCTACAAGCACTCCAGCGAGCATGCGTTTCCTCCAGTATACGACATGTGCTGCTACTCTCTGCTGTTCATCTTCAATAGTGCACACAGCAGCATAGAAACGTTGCTGTTGGATACGCTGGTATTCTTGCTTCTCTCCACGGAGTTGCAGCAATGCAAAGTAAGTCCACAACTTCTTCTGTAAGACAACTAACAGCCGCTGAGCTCCCTCGCGTCTACGTGCTGCCGCAGTTGCTGCTGCTGCCTCGCTACGCGCTTCTCTGCATTCCCGCTCTGCTGCAAGTGAGATTGAAGTAAGGCGGCTCCGATAGAAGAACACACGATAGTAACCCTTTACTACGTAACAACAGCAGAGAAATACACGATGGGCCAGCAGCTGAAGAGCAGCCGCTCGCACATCGCGAGACACCTCCTCCAATTGCTGCTGACACGGCGGGCGGTACAACAAATCAGGCACCGATGGCCGCAATCTGCAATGCAAGCAGAACAACACACCCACACACACGAATATACACACAGACACACACACATACACATAGGACATGTACAGCCCTATGCATACGCATGGACAGACAGAAACACACAGGGACGAACCTTTATTCGCACACAGGGAGAAAACGAGTTTCCCTGCCTATATATATTTACCACAGCAGAGATGACAGCACCCCACAACTGTGGCCACCACCGCCTCTGGAAATTATTCCGTCCAGTACACAACAACGTTCATGCAGGTGCAAACAGACACAGACACACACACACAGACACAGACATACACATACACACGAGAGCACCCAGAGGCGTACAGATTTACAGCCAGAAGTCGTCCAATTTCGATGTCTGAATGAGATAGAATTCCGAGAGCCTTTCACACAAACACACACACACACACACACACGGACAGAGAGACAAGGAGAGAAACGGGGTCATAGGCTATAGAGGGAGTTATATGGGAAAGCCGTTGTAGCGGTCTTCTTACCGCTCACATCCCCTACACGCATGAGAAACACACACGAGTGCCCGGGTATAGCCATCAAGCTTGTACATCCGTCTCTGAAAAGACGTCAAAGACGTCAATATGACATTAGCGGCCATAGTCGCCCAATTGCACTCCACGTACATTCACGAACACCAGAAGATGAGGCGAGAGAGGGAGAGCATTCAAAGCAGCATGTAGTATAGAGACAAGGAGGACGAGGGGTTGCCTTACACGTGTCATATGTTTGGGAAGAGAAGAACGTGGTGGGGTCTTCCACGTAATGCGTAAGAAAGAGAGAGAGAGAAGGGGCGCCTCGTACGTAAGACCACACTCATATATGTATATACGTATATACTTATATATATGTAAAGGGAAAGAGACAGCGCCAGACCAGTGCCAACTTGCTGCTGGTCAAGTGCTTGTGATTCACTTTGAATGATTGTGTCAGAATCATAGAGAGAGCAGGTAAGTCGCCTTCGCTTCGCGCTGGACGGAAGAGAACGCCGCTGAGGCGCGGTCAGTGAGACCTTCCGTGGGGCCATCCCCCTGGGTGCATACTAACCCCTGCGGTGTCTGCGTGCGTACATCTGATAGAAGAAGTTTTTGTGCAGGCAATTATATCCATTTCCCTCCTCTTTGTATCCAGTGAATATATAGTAATGTGTGTATGTGTCTACGTGCAAGAGAGACGAACATAAAGTTCTCCTGCTCTTCTGGACGGTGTATGGATGTCGTTCAGCAGCCAGTACGTTGATAATATATTCGTGGTAGGGCCTCCGCCCTTGCTCTTCCTGAGGGCTCTCGCCACGGAAGCGGCTTATGGCCATCTCTCTTTCACTTTCGTGTGAAAGACGCTTCTCATGACTACCCCTGCAAGACGACTAATATATGCAGCCATGTGGAGATGCTGTCTCTTTGTGTACGCAATTCCACGTATGTGTAATCCCATATATGCAGTACTTTCCCTCTCTCCTTCTCTTCTCTCTCTCTCAGCATTCAATTCGTCTTATAGCAAGGCAGCTAGCATACCTCTGCACCATTGGAGCGCATTCAAATTACATGCGCTTCTGCTCCGTCCGTCGTTCCAGACACGTGTACTTTCCTGACTTCAATCTACGCTCTAACACATCCCCATATATGCCTACGTATGGACGCATGCGGTTGTGGAGCCGCGTAGGGGTCTGTTTGTATTATTTGTGTGTGTGTGTACATAGTAGCCGCTTAGTCATACCAATTTATATGCGTATGTCTACATATAAGATGTGCGCCCTACGTACGTGTGCATGTGTGAGTGTAGTTGTGTAGTCAGCCCACGCTCACACCAAATAACCTTCTAAGGCGTGCCGATACATATATATGCAGATAGATTGCATGTGGACTGCACGCATGGTGTTAGTTGTGTGGACAGCCCATCGCTAGACACGCCTCCATGTATGCATGCTTCACTATATTTATGAGTATTTTATGTTTGAGTATTTGTATGTGTATGTGTGTATATGTGTGTGTGTCCAGCTAGCTAGCGCGTATGTACCTGACGATGCTTCAGCGTAAGTACGCGTATTGTACTTATGTATACATCTACGAATATGATGCACGTTTGCGTTAGTATACGTACATACATTACGCGAGAGACAGAAAATACAGAAGAGAGATAGGGGACCGTCCAGGGCATATACACGGAATACTGACAAACACACACACACACACACACACACACACAAAGACTTACACAAGTACATACGTATAAACATATACACACGAACATACATACATACATAGATACATAGATACATACATAGATACATACATACATACATAGATACATAGATACATACATACATACATACATACGTGCACACACACACACACACACAAAGACTTACACAAGTACACACGTATATACGTATACACATATACAATCGTACATACCCACACACACAAGTACATACGCATAAACGTATATACATATACACACGCACATACATACATACGTACACACACACACACACGAAGACATACACAAGTACATACGTATATACGTATATACATATACACACGGACAAACACACGTACATACACACACATACATAGGCCCGTGTAGACGTTTTCTTCAACGGCAACAGGATCATTACCTCCACTTTTGGGCTAGAAATGTGAGGCGCTCAATCCATGAGTGCATTTCTTCTTCTTTGGCAAATCGACAGATAACTTCTTCGAGTTTCATTTTCTGATCATTCGCCACTTCCGCGTGAAGAATTTTCATCCGCCACCCACGCTTTGCTGCCTTCCGTCTCTCTCTCTCACTGACGGTATCCTCGACGGAAACAACTGCCTGAACATCTGCGAGCAAACATAAAGATACAAAAATTATAGACAACATGGTAATCAGAGAAAAAAGTGGAGGAGCCGCGAGACAGAGACAGACACATCAGTGCAGAGTGAGAGCGACAGTACGTACGAGCAGAAAAACTGAGGGAAAAAGTTTGGAAACGACAATAAGCGAACGAAAAGACAGAGAGAGAAGCGCCAGTGTAAAACGAACGGCTTTTTGATGAACCCCTCTGACGACTCGAGGAACATCAATCTACATATGCGTGTCTTCTCCTTATACGTGTATTTGTTTGGGCGTGTGTCGAGGTGTATATGTGTGTGGGATGTGTGTATGTATATATGTCTCTGCGGGTGTGTATATGTATATATGCATGTGGGTGTGTATGTCTGCGTGTCTGTCAACCGTATACATATATATATATACATTCACAAGTATATGTGCAAACACGTGTATAGCGCACATTCAGAGCAATATACAAACGTCCCTAATGGATCACAGATAGACAGGTTCTATGATGCAGCGAATACAAGGTAACTGACCTATACATATGTTCACAAATATATGTACAAACACGTGTATAGCGCACATTGAGAGCAATACACAAACGTCTTTAATGGCCTCACAAAAAGTGCAGCACTCAGAGGTTTCTTCGTGTGCCTGACGACTTCCAGCGAAAGATTTGTACACGTACTGACACCCTTTTTACAGTTCACACGAAATCGAAAGAACGAAAGTCTACGTACACGTATACGTTAAGAGATTTTTCAAAACCAGAGAGTGTCAAGGTAAACTACTGCAGCCACATCGACAATATTGAGGTAGGACCTCCTGCCCCACATGGGTGCATATTTGATGATATACAGAGTGTAGAGACACACACACACACGCACATACATATATATATATATACATACATATATATATGTATATATATATATATGTGTATATATATATATGTATAGACAAGTGCCATGATGCAGCGAATACAAGGTGATTTTGTGTGTGCGAAAGCGTATACGTAGGACATACGTACATATATATACATACGAATTTTGTGGTTAAGAGAACATCACTCATCATTCAAATGCAAGCGCGCGACATCATGATTCCAGCAACTTAGATATACACGACATACATATATAGTCAACTTTATACGGTGGGGGAAATCAACGACAGTTCTGCAACCACATCGACCCAATAAATATATATATAGGTTCCTACACAAACCCATTATACGTATATATTTACATATATATATATGTACTTCTACACTGACATATATATATGGTCTTACACGAACATTTAGTAGGTATATGTGTATAGTGTATAGTACTGTATGCCCTGTTTTTTTCTCTCTCTCTCTCAACCTCTTTTTCTTTTTTCTGTCTTACCCCGTAATGCGCTCATGGACATGGCAGTAGTGTTGGGGAGGCGTGTCCTTGGTTTTATGTATATGCACGAAGTATGGTACTGGGTGAATGAGTATAGTTTCAGGAACAAAATAGTCATTTCAACACGAACGTACTTGTGTATGCATGTGTGTTAGGACTCAGAGACACAAAAAACGACGATTAGCTGCTCTTGCTGCTCTTGCTGCTGTCATGCTGCCGTTACTGCTGCTGCTCCTGCTCTCTGTTGATGCTGTGTATCGAAAGGATTGTGCGCCTGCTACCACGGGTGAAGGTGGTGGTGGTGGTGTAGTTGCTTCTAGTGCTGGTGTAATGCTGTCTCTTACTGCTAATAGTATTTGTACGTCTGTCATTCCTGCGTACATCTCTGTCTCTGCTACTTACACTGCTGCTGCTGGCGTGGTGCTCCTGACGGTACTATTAGTCTGTATTTGCTGCTGGAGCTACTATCACTACTACTGCTGCTGTTGGGGTTTTGTCTTCTGTAGTGTTGTTGTTGGAGTTATTGCGCTTACTGCCGCTTCTATGGTATTGTGTGTCTGTAGGTGCTGTTGGAGCTACTACTATTACTACTGCTGGTACTGTGTGCCAGCGTGCGTGCTGGTGGAGTTATTGCTGCTGCTGCTGATACTGTGCGTCTGTAGTATGTGTGGTTGGAGTCACTGCTGCTGCTGCTGGCGATATTGCGTGTCTGTACCTGCTATTGGAGCTACTGCGCGTGCGTGTTGGGCATTACACACTGGAGAACGTGCGCCGAATGCAGCGTGAGCTGCTGCTCACGCTATTCTGGCATTCTCTGTTGTTATTCATGATACGGCGTTGTCTTCTTTGTCGTGAAATGTTTTCTTCGTTTGCGGTGCTAATAACAGTGTGTTGGGGTAGGGGGGATCTGGTTTTCTCTTCGGCTGACGAAGTGGCGTTTGCATATCAGCACTGTACCTAGCATTGTTGCCCCTCAATATGCCAACAGAGCCTCAGTGCTGGTGCTGTTACTGCTACCGCTCTTCCTACTACTGCCGGTTGTGCTAGAGCTCCTCTTGCCGCTGCTGCTGTTTTTAAAATACCAGCGCTGTGTCTGGCAGTGCTGCTGCTACTACTAGTGCTACCGCTACTATTACTACAGGTACTGCCGATCGTGCTAGTGCTCCTCTTGCTGCTGCTACTGCTGTTAAAATACGAGTGCTGTGCCTACTAGTGCTGATGGTGGTGCTCCTGGCAATGCCTGAGCTGGTGTTTCGCCTACTGCTGTCCATGCTTCTGTCAGTGCTGCTGTCGTCAGTGCTGCTGCCGTCAGTGCTGCTGTCGTCGGTGCTGCTGTCGTCAGTGCTGCTGTCCTCAGTGCTGCTGTCGTCAATGCTGCTGTCGTCAGTGCTGCTGTCAGTGGTGCTAGTGCTGTTGTGTGTGTGTGTGTGTGTGTGCGTGTGTGTGTGTAGTTGCTACTGCTGCGGCAAGGGCAGCAGTACTGTTGCTCATAGTGCTGCTGTTGGGGGTGAATGACAGCAGCGCCGTGAGTAGGCAGTACGAGGGCATTACTTGAGAGAGGAATCATCAACCGAACGCAGAGGGGATCCAGAGAGGAGCAAAAAAGTATTAGGTGCTGCTGCAGCAGAAGTGTCTCGTTCCCCCATCGCCTTGGAAAGATGCTTCGCTGCCGCTGTACAGACACCTGAAAATAAAGCAATAGTCATCAGGGGTGGTCGTCACTATTTGCTTGCCCTTGCTGTAGTAGGAGTATTACTGCTACTACTAGTGCGTGGTGTTGTAGTTGTAGTAGTAGTAAATGTCGTACCATCATCACAACATACGGGACTTGCTGCGCTTCCGTATTTAAAATGTACGTATACCTATACATACATATATGTATGCACATGTACACATATACATATATACATATATATATGTATATGTACAAAGATATGTACATATGTAGGGAGATGCATACCTGTATATGTATGTGTGTACAGACGTATATGCACGGAAAGATGTGTTGTCTGCAGTGCTCCGCTTCTTTGTGAAATTCTACTGCCACACTACATTATGTATGCCCCATGCTGAGTACTCTACTATGCACGTACAATACACCTGACACTGCAGGAGCGTGTTCCCTCGTTTACAGTTGGCCTGTGATTCTCTCCGGGCGCCGCATTGAGCGGCCACGTGAAAATGGGGTGACTATGTAGGAATGGTGTGTAAGTAACACCTGTTGCCATCGCTAAATATATATATATACATATATGTACACACATATATATGGAGAGAGATATAAATATATTGAAAATGTATTGTGTAGGAGTCGTGTATAAGTAGCACCTGTCACCATCCGTACATATATATATATATATGATATCACATACATATGGAGATATACAACATATATATAGTCATAAACGCTAAGGAGGTATCTACAAATGTATGCGTATCACTCCACAGATATATTTCCTGACTTGTGTACGAAAAAGGTATGGCGGCACACACACGCGCACTCAAAAATTTCACGCACACACAACTTACATCTGCGAATATGTGCGTGTGATATATATGTACACATTTGTACGCTGCGTCTACCACTCCCACACGTCGCCGCTCTTGGGACTCACTGGGACGAATTCTCGCAGTGCACTCATCAATAGCAGTACCACTACCACTACTAGTGCTACTGTTGGAAATACTCCTACTACTACTAATAGTACTACTACTACTATTATGACTATCTATACCACTATCACTATTACTACTATTACTACTGGCATTACTAATGGCACTACCACTGCCACCAATACTAGTGTTGCCTGTACTACTACAACAACTACTACTATCAGTACTACTACTATTATTACCATGACTTCTGTTAGTAGTAGTAGTAGTAGTTGCTGTTGCTGTTGTTGTACGACTACTACTGCTACTACTACTCCTATTACTACTATCACTACTATTCCTAGTACTAGGAGTAGTATCATGGATACTGCTACTCTTATTGGGAAGGTGGCTACTACCACTACTACTACTACGAGTACTACTACGACGATTACTGAGATGAAGCTATTCCTACGACTAGTGCTACTTTCTGTAGTACCTCTTCAGCGTCTACTATGTTTCTATTACTAGTACGACACAGCAGCAGCAGGCAGGTAGTGCCAGTGCCAGTGCGTCATTTCATTCACTTCCACAAAGTACGCAGCTCCTGCATCTTTCATATTTCTATTGATGAGATATATCGAGAGTCATTTAGAGCACGTACGTGATACATACATATGACGTGTTAACGTTCGTAATACATATTTACTACGTGTTAACGTTTGTCATACATATATACTACGTGTTGACGTATGTAATATATACGTATTACGTGCTAACGTATGTAATACATACATATGATGTGTTAACGTATGTAATATACATACCTATTACGTGTTAACGTGTGTATTACGTACATATATACATACATAATAGAATGGTACGGCTATGCGCCTAACACGTCTTCATTTATATCTCCCTGCCTAGACGAGGCAGCACTATTTGAGTAGTGCAACCCGCTGCCGACACATGGAGGAGGGGGAGTAGTAGCATGTGTACTCCAAGCGCGCAGTGACAACTGGAGAACGCACACATACAAACGCTCCCCGTCTCTGCAAGCACGTCTGTCTGTCTGCGTGATTTCCCCGTTACATTTACTTCTTTCGCCGCTGTATTACTGTCTCGTATTTTGTGTGGTCCAAATTATATACACACGCGCCTACTTCGACTGATATGAAGTGTGTGTGTAAACGCCAGCAAAACTCTCCATACGATACCCATATACGTACTGTGCCTAACATATTACCACAGCAACAGTGTGTAAAAATGAAGGCGTGCATATATGTCGAGGCATTCATCTAAATAACCAAACGCATAAATACAATTTATATTTGTATACGTGTTCGGGACGAGCGCACAGCTATTGATATATACTCATAATCTTGTGCTATGGCAACCTGTCGTGGTTGCAGCCTCATGTATATGGATGTACACAGGCCTGCTCTAAGTAATGAAGAGCATATTATCTGCAAACCTTGCGCCCGACATACATTAACAAGTGTTTGAAGACATGCACGTTTCTAAATAATCACATGAACATTCAAATATACATCATATATATGTCCACAATAAGCATACAACTGGTTATTGACATACACATATATATATATATATAACGACACAGACATACATATATATATATATATATGTGTCTATATATGTATATATATGTGTATATATATGCATATATATGTGTATATATATGCATATATATGTGTATATATATGCATATATATGTGTATATATATATATATATATATATGTATATATATGTATATATATATATATCAAACCTACAGCAGACATAAGCCCGAATGAAAATCCTGCTATGAATAATTCTTTCAAGTGCACAGTATGTGACACGAGGGCCTGGGTCCCTCTTTTCCCTCCAGTATTAGTACCTCATGTCTACTTTGGCCCAACACCACATACACTCACACACACATATTAATACTTACACATTTGCAAACACGTAGAGAATGCTTTTGAGTGCGGTGCCTTGTTGTGTTGCACTGAAGAAGTTGTCTATATATCTGCTGCGTACGTATTTTAACACACCAATGTGCGTGTGTATGTATGTATGTACGGGCTCTTTGTGTATGAGTATATATGTATACAAATACATGGGGACTGAATAGACAGAGAGGCAGGTATTATCAGTAAAGCGTACTTCTACATACTCTTTCACCATGGTGGACGCAGCTTTCAGTGCTGTTGCATGATGGCGTCCGTGCGGTTGTGATCTTGTTGTGCCCTACGCGTATTTTCATGTGTGTGTGTGTGTGTGAAAATATGGAAGCTCACAGCGAGTTTAAAGTAGTCGGGCGGGGGAAGTTCAAGTAGCTGTTGTAGCGTAGAGGCTTGTGTGAACATGTAGGAGGGGCTCTTGGGTATTTGTCGCAGTTTCGTTTGTGGAGTTTCTCCTTCTTGCTGCTGTTTCGGTTTCATTATGGTTGTCGTAGTAGTAGTACTGGGAAGAGCAGGAACCAGATGCGAAAAGGGAAGGGGCGGCGCGTCTTTTCTTTTCGCGAGGGACTGGAGCACCAGATTCCTTTCCTCCAACTGATCGAGAGATCTTCCTCCTCCCGCACTGCCAAATTTTCCTGTCCCCAGCAGTAAGAGCCTCTGACGCCTCTCCTCCTCTAGTTGTGCTTCCTTCCGTAGTTCTTCTAGTAGACGCCTCCTTTCCTTGGCTTCTTCTTCTTCGTGTTGTTGTTGCTTTCTTTCTTCGTGCTTTATAGCGGGCCGCCAAAAAGCCTCTTCTCCCTCATCAACTCTGCTGTCTGAGAAAAAGCTTCCAGATGATCGACTACCGTGAACAACAGGTCTTCCATCTAGACCTCCTCTCTTCGAGTCACCCATAATAAGAGCTCCACCTCTTTCACTTGTTCCGAAACCATTCTCTCCTCCTCCTACTCCTCCTCTTTCTTCTCTTTCTTCTTCGTGCACGTCTCGTCGCTTGTGACCTCTTCCCCCGCCTTTTTCAGAAACATCCGCACCAAGGAGATTCTTTTCTGTCTGTTTCCCTGAACTACTCGTGCTTCCTTCTCTAAGTTCTTTCTTCGGCAGCATTTGAATGTCTTTCCTGTTCTTCCTTTCTCCGAAAGAAAAGAGACTCTTCTTCTCTCCAAACGTCGCTGGCTCCTCATCATCAGTATTGGACGATACGCCAGTAAACCGTACGACTGACCCCGAGTAACTCTTACGTGGAACGTAACGTGACCCTGCCTCTCCTCCGCCTCCTCCTTTTCCAAGTCCTCCATCTTTTCCTCCTCCTCCTTCTCTTCCCTCTCTTGCGGGTTGTCTCAGTACTCCTTTCTTTGCTTGGGCTGTTGCAAAAGCATATGCCAGTGATGTCTCGTTAACACGTGAAAATAAAGAAGCCCTCCTCCGCATCTCTTCCTGCTGCTGCTGGTGTTGGTTTTCTGATAGATGTGGGTACATCGTCCCTTCGTTTGTCGCCAGGGATGAGGTACTCATCATAACGTCTGCTCTTTTCGGCGATTGAATTTGTGCTGCTGCTTTCACTGACTTCTCGAAACGCGCTTGGGGAGCTCTTGCTGCGTCATCTTCTTCTTCAGAGATAAATTCTTCGGACGCATTCTCTGTTGTTGCGTCTGCCACTGGTAGTGCCACGTCGAATTCTTCCACCTTTTCTTCGTTTTCATCATTCACGCTAAGAGAGACTTCCGCTGATGGTCCCTCGATCGATAACACTGCGCCTCCTGCAATTCCACAAGACGCATTCCCTAATACTACCTGCTTGGCTTCTTTTTCCCTGGCTGTGATTGCTGCTGTCTTCACGTCACTATTATTACTACCTATTACTATTTACTGCTCCTGTTATTGCTACTACTGTTAGTGCTACCCCCACTGTGAACCACATAGGAAGGACCACGTGAGAATGCGTTCTCGACATGCTGCTGTTGTTGCAACCCTTCTTTTTCTCCTCCTTTCTTACGTGTTTGAGAATGCATGTTGAAAGCCTCTCTTTGGTCTTGCGCATACTTAGTTCTTGGCAAAGCACCCTCCTCCTCTGCTTCAACTTCTTGTTGTCTTAGGAAGCTTTCGAGTGCATGCAGTGCGTCGTGGTCTTGAGGCTCTCCACATACTCTCTTCACCTCTCCCGCATCTCTAGTGGTAGAAGGCCACCCCTCTCTACGTCTTCTGCCCCACCTAATTTTTGTACGATCGTCTGCAACAATGCTACTACCACCACCACCCCTAGTAGTACTCTGCCCCTTTCCGCCAATACTATTCCTACTAGTGAATGTAGTACCACTGCTCGAAGGCAGTCGAGTAGATCTACGTAGAAGGAGCTCTCGTAATGTACTCACGTGTGAAGCAAATCGTTTACGTCCACTGCTTCGTTGCAGTTGTTGTGCGTCTTCCGGTGACTCTGCAGGATCTTTCAATACTGCGTGCTCCGGTAGGGCCGTCGTAAATGCATGCCCAGCAGACCCTTCAGAGGCCAAGCCATTAGTACAGCTGCGACTTCTTCGAAAAAATGCGCGGCGACGACTCATACTTCTAGGCGTGCATGCAGAGTCAGGGCCCTGAAGACTACCTGGTGTTTTTGCTGCTCTTGTAGTCACTCTCCTCTGAAGTGTTTGCAGACGGCCGGCGAGCAACGAGCGACGTGACAACACAGTGCCTCCGCCATGTTGTCTCTTCTCCTCTTTGTACTCAACACGAGAGGTCGTTGAAGAGTCTCTCCAACACAGCAAAGATGCTATTGCCTCCGTCAGTCCTGCTCCTGCTTCTTGCTGCCCTTCTCCTGCCCCCGGCGTGTCACCACGGGCGAACAATTCCTCAGACTTATCCTCTACTACTACTCCTACTGTTGCTGCTGCTGTTGTTGCTGCTGATGTCCCCACACCCATATGTATCGGAACTGCGAGGCATGTGTTTTGGTGTTGCGCTGCTGCTGCTTCTTCTTCTCCTGTCACCATGCCTACACTTCTGAAGACTGTGGTAGGCTTCTCTTCAGCAGCAGCAGCTGTCGCTGTGGTGGTTGCCGCTGTCGAACTTGCATGTGTGCTTGTATGACCTTTATGTGGCACTGCCGATTTCGTGTGAATATAACGTTGTGCATGCGCCTGTTGCAAATGCGCCTGTCGCGCTTCTTTATAGGCAGCTTCTTGTGCTTCCCTTTCCTGCCAACGCAGTGTTCTTGGGGATGGCGGAACAGTGAGATCCTCGCTGCCACCACGCACAACTCTCTTCTTCCTCATCCATTGTAGGCGGTAATTGCCGCCGTTCTTCTGCTGCTATCGCCTGTTCTGAGGATGATGCCCAGTGCCACCTTTTTCTATCTTCTTCCTCCTCAACTTCCGCTGCTGCCAAATGTGTCGTCACCGGAGTAAATAAACGGGAAAATTCATCTTCAGTTCCTCTTCTTATGACTCCATCACAATATTCGACACTACATCTCTGTCTAGAGTACGCAGGAGGTTTTGTATATGATACTATGGATTGATCGTTTGGCGCTTCTTCTGCCCTGCCGTCTCTTCCTTTTCCTCTACCCCCTGCACCCACCTTCAAGTCTTCTCCTACTGTACTGGTTATATCTACACACATTGTTGTCGGATCAGTGTAATAACAAGCACCTGTATCTTCCATTGCTGTTGCTCCAGCAGCATCTCCTGCTGTAAGTGCAAAGAGTCCTCTCTGAAAAGAAGCACCTGAAGTCCCTTTCTCTGGAGCAGCAGTGGGGGGGAGTGTCGTGTGTTGTATCCATGCACAACGGCTGCTGCTCTAGCTGCTGCTGGCCATCACCACCACCACCACCAACAGCAGCAGTCGTAGAAACAGCGGCAGCAGCATACGCAGCCGCAGAAGCAATAGCAGACTTAGCAGAGTTGCGTGGGAAGGTTTTGATGCTGCGGTTAGATATTATGACTGGTGAAGATTGGCATGGGTCATACGAAGTGTTTGCACTATCATTCCTCTTGGTCTTAGATGAAGCCTCGGCAGTATGAACACTAAGACCTTCAATTCTGTTGAGGTGTGTAACGTCCTTATCAAAACTATAGCTTTTGTGAATGGCGGTCTCAATATCGCTGCCATTAGAAAACTTCAGACAAGAGCTGCTCGGCGCGTGACTATCTGACGAGAGGCTGTTCTCACTGGGAGGCTGCTTTCCCTTCTACTTCGCTGCTCAATTCGTTGCGAAGAGCATTATGAGCACGCCTATTTTGATTGAAGCTACTACTTCCTCTGCTGACACTGTTGACTGCATTACTACTAATGTTACTACTACCGCTGCTGCTCCTCCTCCTGCTGCCAGGACGACTGTCATTGGCATTGCGGTGCTGCAGCTGCTGAAGAGACTGCGAAGAAGCAGATGACGATGACGCGCCAGCAAAAAAAGGAGGAGGAGCCACACTGCTCGAGATAAGTAGCATACCATCAACGACAGGAAAAGTATCTTCAAACTTTTCTGAAGACCTCAAATTCCTGCTAAAACAGGTATTATCTGACCTACCAACGCTGCTGTTGCTACTAAGGTCACTGCTGCTGGAATTGCTATTGCTGTTGCTACTGCTGCTGTTGCTGGTGCCATTAGAAATCGCTTCGACTCTACAATTGAGAGTGCCCCTGCTACTAGCGCCTCCAATCATATTACGTGCATTCGTGCCAATGACTTCTTCACAGCTCTCGGAGCAACTACTGCTGCTCATTCTACTACTACTATTACATATTACCTCACGAGTGGTGCCTGTAGTATATCTCTCACGACTGCTGTTGCTGCTACTGCGGACGTTCTTCTGACATGTGAGGCCTGCAATTCGCACACGGCTACTACTGCTGCTGATGATGCTGCATACGCTGTACATATCCTGACAGGCGCCTATGTCTCTTTGAGCACAGCTGCTGGAGTTGGTGCTACTCCGGCTGCTGCCGCTACTGCAGTGTATGTTCTGACATTCAGTGCCTGTTAGTCTCTTACAGTTGCCGTTGCTGCTGCTACATTCGTCCTGAACGCCAGAGCCTCTATAGTTCTCACAGTTGCCGTCGCTACTACTACGTGCGTTCTGGTGATGGGCGCTTGCATCTCCTTTAGATGGTGTTGCTGCTGTTGCAGCTGCTGCTCCTACGGGACTGCACACAAGTGGTGCTTGCATCTCTGCTGGAGCTGCTGCCACTGCTGCTACTGTCACTGCGGCATATTATTTCACTGGTAGGGCCTGCTGCATTAGTAGGCTCTGCACTACATTTTTCTGGTCTTGTGATAGTGGTGATGTTGGTGTTACACGTGTGTGGAGTGCAGTTGCTAGTGCTGCTACTGCTGCTGACGACTCCGTTGCAGGTGCAGGTGCTTCTCTCCGTAGATGTGTATGATGATGTGCTAAAGTTATTGCTCCTGGTTCCAGGTGGTGTCTTTCTTCTCGCCATTCTATTGCATCCCGCAACAGAAGATGTGGTCTTCTTTTCTGTCGAAAGTGTCCACATGGCTGTGTTTGGTGACTGACTTTCCTGCTGGCTGCTACGCTGCGGTTGCTTCCAGTGCTCTTGCTGCTGCCGCTGCTGTTGTTGTCCCTGCAGTGTGGGGTCTCGCTCCTCTTGCTGCTGGTGTCCCTGCAGTGCAGGGTTTTGCTGCTCTTGCGCTTGCTGCTGCTGTTGATTTCCCTTGAACGTAAAGTTTCGCTGCTCTTGCCGCTGCTGCTGTTGGTGTCCCTCCAGTGTGGGTTTTCGCTGCTCTCGCTGCTGTTGCTGTTGTTGGTGATGCCCCTGCAGTGGTGTGGGGTCTCGTTTTGTGAGGAACTGATTTTGCATGTCGATGCGTTGCAGATGAAGGCGTTTATTTCTTGTTCGGCGATGATGCTGACGACTTCTCCGGTGCGTGCGAGTAATACTTTGTTCCGGCTGCTGATTTTGGAGAGATGTGAAGTCACCTTGCTGTTCTTGTTCACTGCATCTAGTACGGTGGGTGTCTTTTTGCTGCAGCATCCGGATTCTTTGTGGGTTGGAGTAGTCCGGCAGCAAAAACTGTGTCTGCTCCATACTAATCGTAGTAGTTGTGGCGTCCTGCTGCCGTTCATCTGTGCTGCTATACGACAGGCGCCCCTGCCGCGTGTGTCTTCCTCCTCAGAAGCAGCTGTACAGCTAAGTGGAGATGCATGTATGGAGTATATATCGGCTGTGACATAACGTGGAGAACAATGTCTAGATGCACAAGATGGAAGCTTCTCTGTAGTTGTAGGAGAACGTGAAGAGTCATGCATAGATGAGAAGGAGGAGGAGAGGGGTGTATCTATAGGAGGTAGGGGGAGAGGGTTATGTATAGATGATGGTGATGATAGTGTGTGCTCTCTAGTTGTTGGAGAGGGTGGATGGAGGTTAGTAGATGTGGGGTGTGGTGTGAGGGTCGTATTGGTAGTAGGAGAGCCTGAAGGAGAGAACTGTACAGATGTACGGGTACGCCGTGCAGCTGGTGCTGTTGTTGTGGTGGCTGGTGCTACTGCTGCTGTCGCACCATCCCGTGCAGTCAGACAAGGGTAATAACGTGGTGCTCGGCCAGTACCGTGCGTGAGCGTACTACGTGAATGAGGAATCGTTCGCTTTGGAGACATGCCAGCAGCACACTCTGAGGAAGCACCAGGACCAGCAGCACTACTATTAGCAGCAGTTTCTGAAGGAGCAGTATTCGCAACAGCATTACCAGCGGTAGTTGTTGTAGTAGCAGGTGTGACAGCAGCGGTAGTATTAGTGGCAGCAGTCGTAACAGCGGCAGTAGTAGTGGCAGCAGTCGTAACAGCAGCGGTAGTAGTAGCTACACTCGGGGAGACCGTCGTAGACGTATCCTTGTAGTAATGTGTAAGACTTCCCACACACATCTTGGGTCTTTTATCAGTAGCTGAGCATGTCACGACGTTTCTTCGTTCTTTTGAAGAGTTGACTGCAAAAATAGTTCTTGCTGGTTCTCGTACTTCATGTTCTGATTCCCCAAAATGTGGAGATGGACTCGGTGTGTATATCTGCGTTTTTCTACTGACCGATTTTGCTGCGCACGTAGCTCCTGATCCTCCTCTTTCCTTCTCTGTAGGTAGTGTTACTACTACTCTTTCTCTCTCTGCAGTCGTTGCTTCTACTTTTCCTCTCTCTCTACTCGTTGCTACTACTCTATCCCTCTCTTCTCGACTTGTTGTCACTCTATTCCTCATTGTATCTACTGCTGTGGTTCCTGTCGCAGTCAGTCTACTTATCGGTGCTAATGCTACTACTGCTTGCTTCTTCTTTCTCGTCAATATTCCGTGATAGCATTTCAATTGCACATTTTTGGTCTCCTGTTGCCTCTGCTGCTGCTGTTGTTGAAGCTGTCGCTGTAGTTGCTGCTGCTTTCAGTGCTGCGTGTGGTGGTGCTTGTGAAGAAGATGCTATTGTGTCTGCAGTAGTAGAGGCAAACGCCTCTGTGGCTGGCGTGGTGACACGTGTTGCACGCCTTTCAGCATTTGCACTTATTGTACTAGTCACGGACGATGTAAGTACAGTTTCAGTCCCTAGTTGCACTGTGCTGCTTTCAATATACACATGCCGTGACAGAGGCACAACAGGAGCAGCAGTAGCAGCATCATGCCCAACATATGCCTGTTGCTTTTCTACATATTGAACATTCACTTTGCTGGAACTTTGTTTGATCTTTTTGTCGCTAGGACTATTACTGAGAATACTCCAGCTGCTGTTGCTGCAGCACTCTTTATTACTACTACTACTGCTGCTGCTGCACTGTTTACTACTATTGCTGCTGCTGCTGCGAGGAGACGGACAGGTGGTTGGCCTCTCGCCTGCTGCTCTTCGAAAGGAGTGTGTAGTACTACCATAATACCAACTCTGTGTATCAGTGTTATAATTGCAACCGCCACCAGTGTTACTCCTTCCCTTGATGACGCTGCTTTCTATATCACCACAGCTGGTGTGCCTGCTGCTGCAAGCACCATCACTGCTGCTAAGCGTGCTGCTGCTAACACTGTCTCTTCTCTTGGTGCTGCAGCTGCTGCTGATAACACTGTCTGTGCCTTCGCTTATGCTGCTGCTGCTGCTGAAAGTGTCTCTCCTCTTGCTGTTGCGGCTGCTAGTGGTGTCTTCCCACATGCTGCTGCTGCTGCTACGACTGTCTTCCCCTATGCTGCTGCCGGTCCGACTCTCTTCCCTCGTGTGCTGCTGCTGCTGCTTCTTCTGTTGCAACAGTCTGCACTTGTAATCACGTCTGATATCATCCTGTTGTAGTTGGTACTGCGCTGATGGTGACGTGCGTCCCGCGTAATTTCGTCTTCCGGGAGCGTTTCCGCAGTAGCAGCAGCAGCGGAGCAGCCCGTAGTACTGTCACTACTACAACTACTTTTGCCACACTTGTACACCACTTGCTGCTTACTTGCGAGCACCTGCCTTTCGCTTTTTACTGCACGTGGTGCGTCAGCTTTGGACGTAGTGTGCGTCCCAGCAGCAACACCAGCAACAACAGTAATAGCTGCTTCGTTGCCATCATATATAGCATCAGGGACACTTCCATAAGTAGAAGCCGTATTAGCCTGACTACTTGCTCCTTTAGCGGGGTTATAATATGAACTAGCACTGCTGTTATGTGCTGGCAGAAGAGATGCTTCAGCTGACGCTTTTACAGGAACGCCTCTCGCAATGATAGCGCATGCATCATTCTCATGTTTTTTGAACAGCTGAACAGCAGCGACATCTACACAAGGAACAGTGATTTCACGGGATGCAGCTTTATGAGAGGGCGTTGAACGCGCAGCAACAATCACACTAGACATACATCTACGGTTATTAACATTGCTGCTGCCTTGCGTACTGGAAGATAGCGGCACATCCTGCGTAAGACTGTAGCGTTTCTCTCTATGCAAGTTCCTACCATCTTCTCTAGACGAGCTTCTGCCCCAATGCTCACTATGCTCGAAAGTTGCAGCATCAGTTCCACTATTACGAACAATAGCAGAAGAGACTTCAAAAATAGCAGCAACACCGCCACCAGCACCCGCGTCACCATCAACAACGCTATTACGGGCAGCATAACTACCTGCACAACTACTACTACAACTGCTACCACCGGCAGACACCCTACCACTAGCAGCATTACTACCATCAGGAACAATGTCAGCAGCAGCAGCACTACTAGCACCACCACTACCAGGAGCAGCAGGACTACGTGCGAAGCACTACCACTAGCAGTAGCACTCTCACCAGGAATACTTATCACCCACAGTAATAACTACCAGCAACAGCACTACCACCGTGCAACTGCACTTCTACCCAGCGGGAAGAGTATGACTGTAATTAGGAGTCCTAAGCCCTACGGATGGTCGTACCGACTGAAAAAGCAGTCGCGGCAGGCGTCACCAGTTGCACTAGCATTGGCAACAGTAACAGCAACTCCACTTCTACAACAGGAAGAGAAATTGTCGCACCGAGTGGCTAATGAGAGGTCTTCAGCTGTAGCTTCTTTCTTACATTTATCTGCATGGTGGAAGAGCTTTTTCGTGAATACATTCTTCCCTCTATTTGGCAAGAAAGGTGCTATTATTATTACCACTTACTACTACTGCTACTACTGTCTCGTAGTTCTCTAAGACAGTCCCTCCGTAGAGTTACACAAGGGACTACTATTATTGACAGGGTGGGTGCCGTTAGTAGTGTCGACAAGAGGCTTGCTCGTACATATTCTTCGTAATAAGGGGTTACTGTTGTGGCAGTGACGATTTACTACTATTACTACTTCTACTTTCGCTAATGTCGTGACTTGCTTGGGCAGAGATGCAACTACTGGTACATAGAGAATTGTACGTGCCTGCTTTTATGATATATACTACCAATGCTATGGCTTCTTCTTTCTGGGAAGGTGGGACTGCCTGCGACCACTACGTGCCAGTACTGCAGCAACTGCTTCTGCCACTCTCCGTGTAAATGCTGCTGCAGTCATTAGGAGACGTGGTGTCTCCTTGCGGCTTGAAAAGAGCTGATGAATTCCACCCACTGCACGTAGCCTCGTCAAATAGTCGTACGTCGTGCTGCTGATGTTCGTTGCGCTTTCTCGACGACATGCATATCACGCAGAGAAGGACGGCTGCTGCTGTATGTGGCTCTCCTTCCTGTTCCTACATTGTTGCTGTAGCTCCTTCTCTTTACAGTGGCTGCTCTATTTTCTTCTCTTTCCACGCTTCTGGCTGGGTGGCTTTCTCTAAAAAATAGTGTTGCCGTGTCACTTTATTTTCCTCAGAGTAGTGCCGTGTTCTATTTTTCTTCCATTGCTGCTGTAGTGTCTTCTTCTTACCGTGCTGCTGCAGAACTTCCTCTTTCATTTGGTGCTCTGTCTGCTTTTCTGCATGCACTGTGTACTGCTGTTTGTCTTTCTGCTTGACTTGTTCATGCAAATTCTTCTCCTGTTGATACGCGCAATCTGCCAAGTACTCTTGCTGCTGCTGGTGCTTCTGTTGCTGCTGTTGCTGTTGTTTGCTGCTGGGTGGTGCGGTGACCTGTTGGATGGCGTATATGGAGCAGCTGCAGACCGTGGATGGCTTGCAAGAACGTTTGCTTGTTCGTACTTCTCTGCAGCAGTCAGTAGTAGTATATCGAGCTGCTGTTACGTACAGCCTTTCACTCCTACTGCTGCGGTTAGGCCAGATATCTCCATAGGCACCTCTCACGGTAGCCCCAGGGAAGCAAGCTGCTCTATTCGAGTCACCAGCAGTTCCTTTTGTTACATTAGACTCCGCCATTCTCTCAGCAGCTTCACCCGATACATGTTGAACATCACCACCACCTTCACCTACCTTCAGTACTTGTAATCGTCTCGCCCCTAGGCCCTACGGAAAGCGGCACCAGAGAGGGCGAGCCCCCATCGACAGCAAGCAACAGGAGGAGCAGCAGAAGCAGCCTCAAAAGAAAAGAAAGAGGACGAAGAAGAAGAAGGAGGTGGGGGAGGAGGAGGATGGGGAGGAGGAGGAGTAGGCAGGTGATTCCTGGCTATAGAGGCTTCGAGAGGAGGTTTGACCAACAGTAGCAAGATAGGGTCTTGTAGGAGCATGCTTCGTCTCTTTAGAAGTGATACCGGCATTATTTTGCGTAGCAGCAACAGACGCAGGACGCAGGACATTAACGCTGCCTGTCAGAGACACTGGGGAAAGAAAGAGACGATAACGCAGAAACAGGTTCTTCGAGACTTCCACCGTCAAATACTGCAGCGGGCAACGGCAGAAAGCAGACGAATGGGCAACGTTTGAAAACTGGGTGTCTGGCTGTAGGAGTACATCTTCATTATCAATGGAGCTGATGGCAGGGGAACCAGGGAAGTAACTGCAGCAAGAAGATTGCATTGGTCGCTGCTGTTTTGCTTTTCTTTTGACTTTTCTTTTGCTGTTGAGTCCCCCACACCATCATGACTTTTATCGTGATTATCATCACATGCAAATCGCTGCTGCTGTTCTGTAGGCTTCTCTTTACCAGTTCTATCCTTACAAGCAGATTCAAATTGCCGCTCTGTGTGTTGCCCTCTTTCCATAGTACTCCGAGGGAAGTACCTGCTCTATACGCTCTTTAAAGTGCGTTATCGTGTTTAGTATATTACTGGCTTTCAAGAAAGCGATTCTGTGTTTTCCATGGAATATATGCTATTACAACTGTTGTCTGCATGAGTACTACTACTATTATTACCACTAGTACTATCACTACAACGACTGCAGGCACCTGAATTTAGAGAAGGGACTGCCATAGTCTTTGCTGCAGCACGTACTGCTGCTGTCTTCTTCACTTCGCCCCATCATCGGTATACGTTGAGAGCACGGCCTTCTCTACCGCATATACAATATGGTATAGCATCTATATATGTGCATAACATACAGATGTATGTTTACGCCAAGTACGTTCAACCTACACTATGTGTGTATCTACGTATTCATACAGACGAGCTCTCTCTGCTGCAGGACATGTATACATGTACAATCCGAGTATTGAAGCAACTACACATCGATTAATGTGTATCTGTGTGGATCTATACATATACGTACAAGCTCTCTCTGCTGCAGAGATGTATACATATACAGTCTGAGTGTCTGAGCATCTACATAGATCCCAAACTATGTATATGTATGTATATATACATACATACGTACGAGCCCTCTCTGCTGCAGACATATATATATATATATATATATTCTGCATGTGAGCTACCACATACTACCTACATTATGTATAGATCGATATACACATACATTAAAGTTCTCTTTGCTGCAGACATGTATTTGTACACAATCTAAGTGTTAAAGAGCAGCTACACAAACCGATAATATGTGTGTATGTATCTATCTCCCTCTAATTCTGAAGGGACGACACACTATCTTGCTCTGTCATAAGTACTTAACGGCAACAGATCGTACCAGGGGCGTCGTGGTTGATGTACCAAACAAACAAGAGATATATACAACTTAAGAGGCTTCCTAGTACATAGATTTACTATACTAGAGAGAGATATACACGAGTTTAAACAATCCAGGAAGAGCTCTATAGTATCTGTCCCACCCAGCAAGTATGTTATATATATAGCAGAGGCCCGTGTGTGTACACGAGATTTTGCACCAGCCGTTGAGGCGAGAGGGTATCTCGCATGAGGACAGCACAGTTATGGTCACTTGCCGACAGCAGTCCTCCCTCATACGCATACGCTGGATCACTAGATCGTCTTATTTTCTCTCCCCTATATATATATATATATATAGGGAAGAAGAAAGAAGATATGTGTGCTAGCTAAAATCTTTAGACACTTCGTTCTGGTGGGCGAGAACGTCATTTTCAGACGAGCGGGGGCGACCAGCAAACAACAGCTGCAGCAAATTAAACATGATGGAAAGCAACCCAGAGACAAAAAAAATCGCCGGTAAGCAGCGGTTCCCTTCTACCGCAAATACATATTACACACAGACGAGGGCCCTATAATTACTTTCCATATGATGACTTCATATATGTATCTCTGTGTATATATTTATACGACTCCACATACGCTTCCCACGTCGGGGTGGGGCTGCTACTACCACCCACTTATGTTGGTAGACACAGACTGTTCTCCAGTTTGTATGCATGCTGCACCACGCACGCCATTGTCACTTGGCTACCACCAGGTACGCGGTCACACAGGCGATTCTAACAGATGCATTATATACATGCTGCACCTCATACGGTTTCTCTCTTGGCTACTATTACCACTTATACGTATACACAGGAGGCTGTAGGTCACTCGGGAGTGTGCTATTACTACTACTACTACTGCGCACTAGTCGTACTAGTACTGGTACTAGTACTGCGCCTCTGCTACAGATGCTGCACCACGTAAGCTCTCCCTGCTAATTGGTGCTGTTTTTTTATAGTAGATGTTGCAAGAGAGAAAGAACTCCTTATATGACCCTAAACAGCTACAGAAGATATGAGTGACAGACTGTTAAGAAGGAGCGTGATATTCATCTTAAAAGCAGCATGAATACCAGCAATCTTTTCTCCAAACAGTAGGTGACACGAGGTGTCCATGAGTGTCTTTGCAACAAAAGGCAGTACGGAGAGAAATGCAGTGGAAGGAAGTGGATCGTGAGCAACAAGACTAACTCAGCATCTTAGAAAGACCAGCAGCAGCAGACACACACCCACACGCCACAGCAGCAGTTGCAAGTAGCATACAGACACACGCTGCAGCAAGTGCAGCTCCAATCAATACATTCTTCAGCCGCAGCAACCTCAGCAAGAAGCAATACACAAAAACAAGCGACCAACTCCCACAGAATACGACTTACGTATACATATATATACACATAGACATATAAGTTTGTGTGTGTACTGAGGAGAAAAGTATGTGAGGAACTATATATACTCGCAGTACGGGAAATAATATACGAATGATGTGCATATAGATCATACGAGCAATTCCGTACATATATATATATATATACTGTACTCACATGCGTGTTCGTCTCTCTCTCGAAATATACTATATACTATATATATGTATTAGAAGAGAGACCATATAGAAACGTACGTACATAAATAAATATATATATATATGCAGTGCCTCTGGGAGCACTATATCTCTTGCTGCCTGTTTTAAACGCCGTAGAGCTAAACACCCTTACAGCATACTTGCACTATCGAGCTCTTCAAAGCGTGTTAAAACGTCGTGGGGCATACTTTCACTTTTAACACTACTACTTAGGGGCCTCTTGCATCTATTATCAGCACGTTTTACTCTCCACATGTGGCGTGGGAGACTGTGCAACCGATTCGCGGCGTGCGACTGCTCCTTACGCCTAACCCGACTCTGCATGCCGCCACATCAGCGTGTGAAAACTGTGAAAGGAGTTGACGGGAAGGGTGTAAACATAAAAAGTCATTAAAATTAGATACATGATATCCAGTAAAGTGTCGTACGCTTCTTTTACACTACGAAGTGGCTATATGACACTCGAGGAGCAACAGTCAGACATAAAGTAATACCCCTCTCAACTGATATGCTCTTTCTATGCTATTGAAGAAGTACTACTATCCAGCACCTACCAATGCATATGCTTCTTCTATACTACAGAAAAAACAATACTACAACTACTACCACCTACTACTAGAGAAGTAATACTACCAGCACTTCTATGCTTCTTCTATACTCCTGAATAAGTAATACTACTCCCGCCTATTTACTCATAAACTTCTTCTGTATTGCTGAGAGAAACTATGGCACTGTAGACGTGGGGACAGTTAGACATGAAACAGTCCAGCACTTCACGTGCTTTCCGCATACTACCGAACGTACGTGGCACGGCTGAGACGGAGCCCAGGGCTCAGTTACATATGCAATTAAGCGAGGGGACTGTCGTAGTATGTACTGTGTGCGCGGAAGGAGAGAGCCTCAGTTATGACAGCACCCTCACTGTTAAATGAAAAGACCTGCTAATATTATTATAGACGTGCCTAAGAAGCACTAGTGGGTGGCTGCAGCTGTGCCGAGAGAGCGCGGGGACGGGCCAGACGCAAGAGGGCTTACGTGTTTGTTTATATATATAGTCTATATGATATGCGAGACAGCCTCACGAAATTTACAGGTACTTATCTGATACCAAGCCTACATTTGGAAAGTCGCCAGGCTTGAGTGCCGACAGCTTTGTTCGTGTAGGAATAGTTTTTTTGTGGAGACCTATCGGATCGTCTACTTACTACCGCTATATACAGAAGGCACCACGCAATCTATTCACGTACAGCAATATAATGATTGGCTGCTACATTCTCAAGGCCAGGGAACGGCTGCGCATTCATCTCCAGCCATACGTTACGTCTGAGTGCTATTATTATATTTCTATATATTATGAATATACGCATATACTCATGGTGGAGAGCTGAGCAGCCACCAAGGGCAAAGAACGTGTTTAGTGCCTTTCTATGGGGTAGAAGGCGTCGTATACAGAGGAATGAAGAAAGAGACTAAAATTGAGAAAGACTGATCTTTAAGAATGACATGTGTACAGATCTTTGTCCGTGTTGCTTACGACGTTGGAACAGGACTTGTCGCATACAAGCATAAATCCACAAAAGCAGGGCGCTGACATTCTCGGTAGTAAGTTGAAAGGCGGCATGAACATTATCATTAGAACACAGGTAGGGGCCCGTTGGAATACATATACTATATATACTATGCCCACAATTACCCCGTAAGACTTTGTCTGCTCGAGTGTCACCACTCTCCCATTTGCATAAAAATACACAGTACATATTTTAGATACACAATATAATTATATATTTTGGGTCTCGCTGCTGCAAATGAACTTGACTGTTTCATCTTCTGTTTTTGAGGCGCCAAATGATTTTACGCACTAGGAGCAGCAGCAGTAACACACAGACGACTTGGACATACATATCAGCTGTTTTGCTGGAGATCTATTATTCATTCACCTCAGCGTGCAGTAGAAGACAACAGTATGGGGAATATTCATCGGATCATTATTCGCGGATATACGATGGTCGGTGGCTGTCGTGAATGCAGATACTATAGGTGTGCTTACACAGGCAGTAACGGACGATCACAGTTACATACGTGAGCAGATGTATAATGCGTTATTGGTGACATACACATCACTTCAAAGAGTTGACGGAGCACTCTCTATCTCTCAGCACCTATATTCGAATGCATCAGTGCTTTTCAAAGACGTAGGTCTATTCGATGGACCTTTTTGCAGGGCGAGTGTCAATACTGGCATTGCAAAATAGAACCCCGCTTATACTCCTTCAATCAAGAAGTCGGCTTGTGAAGAATTGATGGCCCACTTCCGCTCTTTCGGCATGAGGAGCAAGTGAGTAGTATTGTGTGGTACGAGCTTCTGGACTTGATGCACTTTTCCCCTTCACACGTTGATAGAGATTGCATAGAAAGATTTATAAATCTTTCCTACTCAAGACTTACGCTGCATTGATCAGGCATGCCTCCGTGCGGTGGGCTGTTGATGCACCTAAACATTGCGACGGGCGACCTGGGATGATAAATGTGACCTTTTTCCTCCTGTGACCACATCCCTATTTTGGGCAGAGGAACATCAAGCAAACGCACATAGCGCAGCGGGGGGGGGGGGGCGGCGGGGGGGGCGAGGGGCGGGGGGGGGCGAGGGGGCGGGGGGGGGGGGCGGGGGGGGGGAGCGAGGGGAAGGACTCACACGTGCAGCAGAGTTACTAAAAGATGGTCACTCTTCTGATGCGTAATGCAGTTCATTCCTTATTCACATACAGTACGTAGTAGGCCTACATATGGCTGCTTCTGCGGCGCATTTCGTGGTCTGCTAGCAAAACATTCCACTGTTTCAATCATTCTGCTAAGGGTAGTGCTGCTCCTGAATTTCTACTAGTGATAATTCGTAGACTAGGGTGATATTGGATATATACAAATATGAGTTGGTTAACACATGTATATGTATATATATATATGCACTACTTATATGCGTATACGTAGCATATTCGTATGAATGTAAGTCCGACCAGTAGCTTATTATATGTATATATATATATACATAGCGCAGTTTATCATGTTGCCGCGTTTTTGATGTGTTTGCTGATGCAGCTACTGTTGTGGTGGTTTACTGTTGGTGCGAGTGTTGTTTCGGTTGTGAGGCTGGCTACCTCCAGTGGTGCTGATGCTGCTGCCGTTGTGATGCTGCAGTGTTGCGTGCTATTCCTGCTGCCTTTTCTCTCCTGTCCCGTAGAGGCGGCGCTGTGCACACTGTCTGCGTGCTTCTGGCTACGCAGCGGTTGAATCACAGTTCTGGACTTTCCACGTTTGCAGGTCAAGTTGCCTAGCACACACGTACAAAACTAGAGACATTAGCACATGTGGGCGGCGAGAGCCGCAAGAGAGTTCACGTACTCGTATAGGCAAAAGGAAGCATTTTATACCGAATCCTTGTGTGATACTTGGAGCATCAGTAATACTCGGGGTAATAATACATTCTACACGAGTTGTTGGGCTTCAGACGTTATGTGGCTAACGCTGAACACTTACATGCGAGTTATTGTACTGCAGTCTCGTAGTTGTGGTAGTAGTACCAGCGGTAGTAGTGAAGATAGTGATACACCAGTTACCAGTTATTGTGGTCCTGTCAATTCTACTGTTGCCAAGTCTCCCTCTTTCATACAGAGTGTGCTGATCAAATACATGTATATTCAGCCACGTAAACCTCTCTCCCCTCCTGTGTGATGATGCTGCTACTTCGGGGCAATGTATAAGAATTCCTATGCATTGTGGTTCCAGCTGGTGCTATTCTGCAGCTGCTTTCGGAAGGACACAGTACTGCATGCTTCTCTGATTTTCAAGCTGCTCGTGTTTAGGAACTACTGCTGTGTGTATACTGTCCAATGGTGTCTCGCAGTCTTTCACTAACTATCGCTGTAATCAGGAGTGGTCTCCCCTCTGTATATTTTCCACATGGCCCTGACTTTGTATAGAAAGCCACAGTCTCACTGGATTTCGATGACCTTACGGCATTACCCGACGCACATCTATGCACATGGGCGCGCTAGAAAGAGGCAGTATCCGCATGAAATAGGTGTAAGAGTGGGGTGTACATACACCTATAGTTGTATGCGGCTCTCTATGTGGTTGAGGCAGACAACTTATGTACAGTGTTCCTATAATGTGGCGCCCATTGGGGGTCATTGCTGACGCTTCACGACTAATATTTAGAGCTCCGTGTGTAGTGGAGAGGTCCTTCTAGCTCACACAGACCACCTCGATACCCAATATACATCCCTGAGCACATGATGCAGCTGAAACTTCCGATATATATACAGTCTCCTCCTAAAACGTAGTAGAAAAGCTCTGTCTAGCTCATGCAGACTACTACGATAGTACAATATTTATATGTCCAAGCATAAGACGCACCTGGTATCTCCGGTGTGTACATAGTGACTCTATAAAACGTAGGAAGCTCTGCTTAACTTATACAGACCGGCTAGGATAGCCAATACACATGCCTAAGCGCATCCCGTATGTGGTGATTCCGGTGTAGTATGCAGTTTCTTCGTACACACGTAGACGCCTTTCGAGACGTTGTAAAGTACACGTCTGAAAGGCAGGCTACAATTATATGTATGTACGTTCGAATCTGTACCCAGTGCTCGAGGGCGGGAGACGCAGTGCGCATCTATACGAAGAGAACCAGCATGATGTGCATCGATTTCATGTTTTTATGTAATGGGGTGTGTGTATGTCTCTATGTCTTCAAAACATATTACGCTAATACCTTTTTGTGTACACATACTCGAAGGAGAAAGAGACAACAGCTGCTTCGAGAGCTAGACATTAGTGGAAGTGCTAACCTAGTTGCCTATACGTGAGGTAGCTCAACAATATGGAGAGAGACACACGTACATGTAGATATATGTAATGGAAAAGGTTTCTCACACAAGATACAAAAGCACTGTAGAACGGAAGTACGCAGATACGACGAACAGCGTTTCCATATGAGACGGAGTTCCCGAGTAGCCTGCCGGCACACAACCTGTTTTCATGGCAGGAGTTCAGCTCAATTAACTCACGAGAGACGACGGGGTGTTGCTGGCCGATGCTAACTGCTAGAGCTCACGGCTTCCATGTTTCGATGAGGGTAAAATTGGCAACCAATCAACTCAAGGCAGCTCGGAGTATACACATACAGGAAGGACTGCTTATATAAGGAGATGGAACCACCCAGGAAAGTTCCAAGAAGCAAGAATACTAAGGAGTGCATTTTCGTGGAACGAAAACGGCACCATGTAAGCAGAGTTGGCAGAGGCAGCCACAGGTTAGGATGGTGGGGGCACCTATGCAGTGCGGGCCCTACAAACGCGGACAGTCACATGACTCTCTCTCTTGTTTCGTTGGATACATGCAGGCCAGCACAACAAGCTCCACCGCACTTAGAGACGTTGCAAATACTACATGTCATCACCTGGTATGCATACGAATACATACACGGTTGCGTGCTCCGGATCACTGCGGGTCATATCCAGCATGGGCAACACCAACGCGGGTGACTCTTCGAATGAATCTCCCT
>NW_026699868.1:0-35038 GCF_030435755.1 Ochotona princeps | reverse complement strand
TGTGAAAACTGAGTTTTCTTGAGAGCTGCGTGGAAGCCTGATGGTGTGTGAAGTTAGCGAACCAAATGGAGTTGTTCTCCCACAAGAACCACTCGGCTGATCCTTCTTCAATATGCCCTTCACCAACATGCAGTGTTTCCTTGATTGAATTAGCTCTCACACCAATATTTGCGTCTAGAGCCTTTGCATTGAGGGCTATCTGAAAACGGTTGTGGCGCTGAATTTGCCTGAGAATGTGGAGTTGGTGGCATGTGAAACCCGCATGTGCAGCATTCATTTGTGTGGGATGCTCACCAAGCTTCTTTCAGTCCTAGGCACTCAAATGGCACTAAGCATAGAGTGTGAAAACTGAGTTTCCTTGAGAGCTGCTTGGAAGCCTGATGGTGTGTAAAGTTAGTGAGCCAAATGGAGTTGTTCTCCCACAAGAACCACTCGCCTGATTCTTCTTCAATATGCCCTTCACCAACATGCAGTGTTTCCTTGATTGAATTAGCTCTCACACCAATATTTGCGTCTAGAGCCTTTGCATTGAGGGCTATCTGAAAACGGCTGTGGCGCTGAAGTTGCCTGAGAATGTGGAGTTGGTGGCATGTGAAACCCGCATGTGGAGCATTCGTTTGTGTGGGATGCTCTACCAGGTTCATTGCTAGATAATGTACTCAAAGGGCACTAAGCATAGAGTGTGAAAACTGAGTTTCCTTGAGAGCTGCTTGGAAGCCTGATGGTGTGTGAAGTTAGTGAGCCAAATGGAGTTGTTCTCCCAGAAGAAACACTTGGCTGATCCTTCTTCAATATGCCCTTCACCAACATGCAGTGTTTCCTTGATTGAATTATCTCTCACACCAATATTTGCGTCTAGAGCCTTTGCATTGAGGGCTATCTGAAAACGGCTGTGGCGCTGAAGTTGCCTGTGAATAAGGAGTTGGTGGCATGTGAAACCCGCATGTGGAGCATTCGTTTGTGTGGGATGCTCACGAAGCTTCATTTCAGTCCTAGGCACTCAAAGGGCACTAAGCATAGAGTGTGAAAACTGAGTTTCCTTGAGAGCTGCTTGGAAGCCTGATGGTAAGTGAAGTTAGTGAGCCAAATGGAGTTGTTCTCCCACAAGAACCACTCGGCTGATCCTTCTTCAATATGCCCTTCACCAACATGCAGTGTTTCCTTGATTGAATTAGCTCTCACACCAATATTTGCGTCTAGAGCCTTTGCATTGACGGCTATCTGAAAACGGCTGTGGCGCTGAAGTTGCCTGTGAATGTGGAGTTGGTGGCATGTGAAACCCGCATGTGGAGCATTCGTTTGTGTGGGATGCTCTACTAGGATCATTCCTAGATAATGCACTCAAAGGGCACTAAGCATAGAGTGTGAAAACTGAGTTTCCTTGAGAACTGCTTGGAAGCCTGATGGTGTGTGAAGTTAGTGAGCCAAATGGAGTTGTTCTCCCAAAAGAACCACTCGGCTGATTCTTCTTCAATATGCCCTTCACCAACATGCAGTGTTTCCTTGATTGAATTAGCTCTCACACCAATATTTGCGTCTAGAGCCTTTGCATTGAGAGCTATCTGAAAACGGCTGTGGCGTTGAAGTTGCCTGAGAATGTGGAGTTGGTGGCATGTGAAACCCGAATGTGGAGCATTCGTTTGTGTGGGATGCTCTACCAGGTTCATTGCTAGATAATGCACTCAAAGGGCACTAAGCATAGAGTGTGAAAACTGAGTTTCCTTGAGAACTGCTTGGAAGCCTGATGGTGTGTGAAGTTAGTGAGCCAAATGGAGTTGTTCTCCCAGAAGAAACACTTGGCTGATCCTTCTTCAATATGCCCTTCACCAACATGCAGTGTTTCCTTGATTGAATTAGCTCTCACACCAATATTTGCATCTAGAGCCTTTGCATTGAGGGCTATCTGAAAATGGCTGTGGCGCTGAAGTTGCCTGAGAATGTGGAGTTGGTGGCATGTGAAACCCGAATGTGCAGCATTCGTTTGTGTGGGATGCTCACGAAGCTTCATTTCAGTCCTAGGCACTCAAAGGGCACTAAGCATAGAGTGTGAAAACTGAGATTCCTTGAGAGCTGCTTGGAAGCCTGATGGTGTGTAAAGTTAGTGAGCCAAATGGAGTTGTTCTCCCACAAGAAACACTCGGCTGATCCTTCTTCAATATGCCCTTCACCAACATGCAATGTTTCCTTGATTGAATTAGCTCTCACACCAATATTTGCATCTAGAGCCTTTGCATTGAGGGCTATCTGAAAACGGCTGTGGCGCTGGAGTTGCCTGTGAATGTGGAGTTGGTGGCATGTGAAACCCGAATGTGGAGCATTCGTTTGTGTGGGATGCTCACGAAGCTTCATTTCAGTCCTAGGCACTCAAACGGCACTAAGCATAGAGTGTGAAAACTGAGTTTCCTTGAGAGCTGCTTGGAAGCCTGATGGTGAGTGAAGTTAGTGAGCCAAATGGAGTTGTTCTCCCACAAGAACCACTCGGCTGATCCTTCTTCAATATGCCCTTCACCAACATGCAGTGTTTCCTTGATTGAATAGGCTCCCACACCAATACTTGCGTCTAGAGCCTTTGCATTGAGGGCTATCTGAAAACGGCTGTGGCGCTGAAGTTGCCTGTGAATGCGGAGTTGGTGGCATGTGAAACCCGCATGTGGAGCATTTTTTTGTGTGGGATGCTCACCAAGCTTCATTTCAGTCCTAGGCACACAAAGGGCACTAAGCATAGAGTGTGAAAACTGAGTTTCCTTGAGAGCTGCTTGGAAGCCTGATGGTGTGTGAAGTTAGTGAGCCAAATGGAGTTGTTCTCCCACAAGAACCACTCGGCTGATCCTTCTTCAATATGCCCTTCACCAACATGCAGTGTTTCCTTGATTGAATTAGCTCTCACACCAATATTTGCATCTAGAGCCTTTGCATTGAGGGCTATCTGAAAACGGCTGTGGCGCTGAAGTTGCCTGTGAATGTGGAGTTGGTGGCATGTGAAACCCGCATGTGGAGCATTCGTTTGTGTGGGATGCTCTACCAGGTTCATTCCTAGATAATGCACTCAAAGGGCACTAAGCATAGAGTGTGAAAACTGAGTTTCCTTGAGAACTGCTTGGAAGCCTGATGGTTTGTGAAGTTAGTGAGCCAAATGGAGTTGTTCTCCCACAAGAACCACTCGGCTGATTCTTCTTCAATATGCCCTTCACCAACATGCAGTGTTTCCTTGATTGAATTAGCTCTCACACCAATATTTGCGCCTAGAGCCTTTGCATTGCGAGCTATCTGAAAATGGCTGTGGCGCTGAAGTTGCCTGAGAATGTGGAGTTGGTGGCATGTGAAACCCGAATGTGCAGCATTCGTTTGTGTGGGATGCTCACCAAGCTTCATTTCAGTCCTAGGCACTCAAAGGTAACTAAGTATAGAGTGTGAAAACTGAGTTTCCTTGAGAGCTGCTTGGAAGCCTGATGGTGTGTGAAGTTAGTGAGCCTCATGGAGCTGTTCTCCCACAAGAACCACTCGGCTGATCCTTCTTCAATATGCCCTTCACCAACATGCTGTGTTTCCTGATTGAATTAGCTCTCACACAAATATTTGCGTCTAGAGCCTTTGCATTGAGGGCTATCTGAAAATGGCTGTGGCGCTGAAGTTGCCTGAGAATGTGGAGTTGGTGGCATGTGAAACCCGCATGTGGAGCATTCGGTTGTGTGGGATGCTCACCAAGCTTCATTTCAGTCCTAGGCACTCAAAGGGCACTAAGCATAGAGTGTGAAACCTGAGTTTCCTTGAGAGCTGCTTGGAAGCCTGATGGTGTGTAAAGTTAGTGATCCAAATGGAGTTGTTCTCCCACAAGAACCACTCGGCTGATCCTTCTTCAATATGCCCTTCACCAACATGCAGTGTTTCCTTGATTGAATTAGCTCTCACACCAATATTTGCGTCTAGAGCCTTTGCATTGAGGGCTATCTGAAAACGGCTGTGGCGCTGATTGCCTGAGAATGTGGAGTTGGTGGCATGTGAAACCCGCATGTGGAGCATTCGTTTGTGTGGGATGCTCTACCAGGTTCATTGCTAGATAATGCACTCAAAGGGCACTAAGCATAGAGTGTGAAAACTGAGTTTCCTTGAGAGCTGCTTGGAAGCCTGATGGTGTGTGAAGTTAGCGAGCCAAATGGAGTTGTTCTCCCACAAGAACCACTCGGCTGATACTTCTTCAATATACTCTTCACCAACATGCAGTGTTTCCTTGATTGAATTAGCTCTCACACCAATATTTGCGTCTAGAGCCTTTGCATTGAGGGCTATCTGAAAACGGCTGTGGCGCTGAAGTTGCCTGTGAATGTGGAGTTGGTGGAATGTGAAACCCGCATGTGGAGCATTCGTTTGTGTGGGATGCTCACCAAGCTTCATTTCGGTCCTAGGCACTCAAAGGGCACTAAGCATAGAGTGTGAAAACTGAGTTTCCTTGAGAGCTGCTTGGAAGCCTGATGGTGAGTGAAGTTAGTGAGCCAAATGGAGTTGTTCTCCCACAAGAACCACTCGGCTGATCCTTCTTCCATATGCCCTTCACCAACATGCAGTGTTTCCTTGATTGAATTAGCTCTCACACCAATATTTGCGTCTAGAGCCTTTGCATTGAGGGCTATCTGAAAACGGCTGTGGCGCTGAAGTTGCCTGAGAATGTGGAGTTGGTGGCATGTGAAACCCGCATGTGGAGCATTCGTTTGTGTGGGATGCTCACCAAGCTTCATTTCAGTCCTAGGCACTCAAAGGGCACTAAGGATAGAGTGTGAAAACTGAGTTTCCTTGAGAGCTGCTTGGAAGCCTGATGGTGTGTGAAGTTAGTGAGCCAAATGGAGTTGTTCTCCCACAAGAACCACTCGGCTGATCCTTCTTCAATATGCCCTTCACCAACATGCTGTGTTTCCTGATTGAATTAGCTCTCACACCAATATTTGCGTCTAGAGCCTTTGCATTGAGGGCTATCTGAAAAACGGCTGTGGCGCTGAAGTTGCCTGAGAATGTGGAGTTGGTGTCATGTGAAACCCGCATGTGGACCATTCGTTTGTGTGGGATGCTCTACCAGGTTAATTCCTAGATAATGCACTCAAAGGGCACTAAGCATAGAGTGTGAAAACTGAGTTTCCTTGAGAGCTGCTTGGAAGCCTGATGGTGTGTGAAGTTAGTGAGCCAAATGGAGTTGTTCTCCCACAAGAACCACTCGGCTGATCCTTCTTCAATATGCCCTTCACCAACATGCAGTGTTTCCTTGATTGAATTAGCTCTCACACCAATATTTGCGTCTAGAGCCTTTGCATTGAGGGCTATCTGAAAACGGCTGTGGCGCTGAAGTTGCCTGTGAATGTGGAGTTGGTGGCATGTGAAACCCGCATGTGGAGCATTCGTTTGTGTGGGATGCTCTACCAGGTTCATTGCTAGATAATGCACTCAAAGGGCACTAAGCATAGAGTGTGAAAACTGAGTTTCCTTGAGAGCTGCTTGGAAGCCTGATGGTGTGTGAAGTTAGTGAGCCAAATGGAGTTGTTCTCCCACAAGAACCACTCGGCTGATACTTCTTCAATATGCCCTTCACCAACATGCAGTGTTTCCTTGATTGAATTAGCTCTCACACCAATATTTGCGTCTAGAGCCTTTGCATTGAGGGCTATCTGAAAACGGCTGTGGCGCTGAAGTTGCCTGTGAATGTGGAGTTGGTGGAATGTGAAACCCGCATGTGGAGCATTCGTTTGTGTGGGATGCTCACCAAGCTTCATTTCAGTCCTAGGCACTCAAAGGGCACTAAGCATAGAGTGTGAAAACTGAGTTTCCTTGAGAGCTGCTTTTAAGCCTGATGGTGTGTGAAGTTAGTGAGCCAAATGGAGTTGTTCTCCCACAAGAACCACTCGGCTGATCCTTCTTCAATATGCCCTTCACCAACATGCAGTGTTTCCTTGATTGAATTAGCTCTCACTCCAATATTTGCTTCTAGAGCCTTTGCATTGAGGGCTATCTGAAAATGGCCTTGGGGCTGAAGTTGCGTGAGAATGTGGAGTTGGTGGCATGTGAAACCCGAATGTGGAGCATTCGTTTGTGTGGGATGCTCACCAAGCTTCTTTCAGTCCTAGGCACTCAAAGGGCACTAAGCATAGAGTGTGAAAACTGAGTTTCCTTGAGAGCTGCTTGGAAGCCTGATGGTGTGTGAAGTTAGTGAGCCAAATGGAGTTGTTCTCCCACAAGAACCACTCTGCTGATCCTTCATCAATATGCCCTTCATCAACATTGCAGTGTTTCCTTGATTGAATTAGCTTTCACACCAATATTTGCGTCTAGAGCCTTTGCACTGAGATCTATCTGAAAACGGCTGTGGCGCTGAAGTTGTCTGTGAATGTGGAGTTGGTGGCATGTGAAACCCGCATGTGGAGCATTCGTTTGTGTGGGATGCTCTACCAGGTTCATTCCTAGATAATGCACTCAAAGGGCACTAAGCATAGAGTGTGAAAACTGAGTTTCCTTGAGAGCTGCTTGGAAGCCTGATGGTGTGTGAAGTTAGTGAGCCAAATGGAGTTGTTCTCCCACAAGAACCACTCGGCTGATCCTTCTTCAATATGCCCTTCACCAACATGCAGTGTTTCATTGATTGAATTAGCTCTCACACCAATATTTGCGTCTAGAGCCTTTGCATTGAGGGCTATCTGAAAACGGCTGTGGCGCTGAAGTTACGTGAGAATGTGGAGTTGGTGGCATGTGAAAACCGCATGTGGAGCATTCGTTTGTGTGGGATGCTCACCAAGCTTCATTTCAGTCCTAGGCACTCAAAGGGCACTAAGCATAGAGTGTGAAAACTGAGTTTCCTTGAGAGCTGCTTGGAAGCCTGATGGTGTGTGAAGTTAGCGAGCCAAATGGAGTTGTTCTCCCACAAGAACCACTCGGCTGATCCTTCTTCAATATGCCCTTCACCAACATGCAGTGTTTCCTTGATTGAATTAGCTCTCACACCAATATTTGCGTCTAGAGCCTTTGCATTGAGCCCTATCTGAAAATGGCTGTGGCGCTGAAGTTGCCTGTGAATGTGGAGTTGGTGGCATGTGAAACCCGCATGTGGAGCATTGGTTTGTGTGGGATGCTCACGAAGCTTCATTTCAGTCCTAGGCACTCAAAGGGCACTAAGCATAGAGTGTGAAAACTGAGTTTCCTTGAGAGCTGCTTGGAAGCCTAATGGTGTGTGAAGTTAGTGAGCCAAATGGAGTTGTTCTCCCACAAGAACCACTCTGCTGATCCTTCTTCAATAAGCCCTTCACCAACATGCAGTGTTTCCTTGATTGAATTAGCTTTCACACCAATATTTGCGTCTAGAGCCTTTGCACTGAGATCTATCTGAAAACGGCTGTGGCACTGAAGTTGCCTGTGAATGTGGAGTTGGTGGCATGTGAAACCCGCATGTGGAGCATTCGTTTATGTGGGATGCTCTACCAGGTTCATTCCTAGATAATGCACTCAAAGGGCACTAAGCATAGAGTGTGAAAACTGAGTTTCCTTGAGAGCTGCTTGGAAGCCTGATGGTGTGTGAAGTTAGTGAGCCAAATGGAGTTGTTCTCCCACAAGAACCACTCGGCTGATACTTCTTCAATATGCCCTTCACCAACATGCAGTGTTTCTTTGATTGAATTAGCTCTCCAACAATATTTGCGTCTAGAGCCTTTGCATTGAGGGCTATCTGAAAACGGCTGTGGCACTGAAGTTGCGTGAGAATGTGGAGTTGGTGGCATGTGAAACCCGCATGTGGAGCATTCGTTTGTGTGGGATGCTCACCAAGCTTCATTTCAGTCCTAGGCACTCAAAGGGCACTAAGCATAGAGTGTGAAAACTGAGTTTCCTTGAGAGCTGCTTGGAAGCCTGATGGTGTGTGAAGTTAGTGAGCCAAATGGAGTTGTTCTCCCACAAGAACCACTCGGCTGATCCTTCTTCAATATGCCCTTCAGCAACATGCAGTGTTTCCTTGATTGAATTAGCTCTCACACCAATATTTGCGTCTAGAGCCTTTGCATTGAGGGCTATCTGAAAACGGCTGTGGCGCTGAAGTTGCGTGAGAATGTGGAGTTGGTGGCATGTGAAACCCGCATGTGGAGCAATCGATTGTGTGGGATGCTCACCAAGCTTCATTTCAGTGCTAGGCACTCAAAGGGCACTAAGCATAGAGTGTGAAAACTGAGTTTCCTTGCGAGCTGCTTGGAAGACCGATGGTGTGTGAAGTTAGTGAGCCAAATGGAGTTGTTCTCCCACAAGAACCACTCGGCTGATCCTTCTTCAATATGCCCTTCACCAACATGCAGTGTTTCCTTGATTGAATTAGCTCTCACACCAATATTTGTGTCTAGAGCCTTTGCATTGAGGGCCCTCTGAAAACGGCTGTGGCTCTGAAGGTGCCTGAGAATGTGGAGTTGGTGGCATGTGAAACCCGAATGTGGAGCATTTGTTTGTGTGGGATGCTCACCAAGCTTCTTTCAGTCCTAGGCACTCAAAGGGCACTAAGCATAGAGTGTGAAAACTGAGTTTCCTTGCGAGCTGCTTGGAAGACCGATGGTGTGTGAAGTTAGTGAGCCAAATGGAGTTGTTCTCCCACAAGAACCACTCGGCAGATTCTTCTTCAATATGCCTTTCACCAACATGCAGTGTTTCCTTGATTGAATTAGCTCTCACACCAATATTTGCGTCTAGAGCCTTTGCATTGAGGGCTATCTGAAAACGCCTGTGGCGCTGAAGTTGCCTGTGAATGTGGAGTTGGTGGCATGTGAAACCCGCATGTGGAGCATTCGTTTGTGTGGGATGCTCTACCAGGTTCATTCCTAGATAACGCACTCAAAGGGCACTAAGCATAGAGTGTGAAAACTGAGTTTCCTTGAGAGCTGCTTGGAAGCCTGATGGTATGTGAAGTTAGTGAGCCAAATGGAGTTGTTCTCCCACAAGAACCACTCGGCTGATCCTTCTTCAATATGCCCTTCACCAACATGCAGTGTTTCCTTGATTGAATTAGCTCTCACACCAATATTTGCGTCTAGAGCCTTTGCATTGAGGGCTATCTGAAAACGGCTGTGGCGCTGAAGTTACGTGAGAATGTGGAGTTGGTGGCATGTGAAAACCGCATGTGGAGCATTCGTTTGTGTGGGATGCTCACCAAGCTTCATTTCAGTCCTAGGCACTCAAAGGGCACTAAGCATAGAGTGTGAAAACTGAGTTTCCTTGAGAGCTGCTTAGAAGCCTAATGGTGTGTGAAGTTAGTGAGCCAAATGGAGTTGTTCTCCCACAAGAAGCACTCTGCTGATCCTTCTTCAATAAGCCCTTCACCAACATGCAGTGTTTCCTTGATTGAATTAGCTTTCACACCAATATTTGCGTCTAGAGCCTTTTGCATTGAGATCTATCTGAAAACGGCTGAGGCACTGAAGTTGCCTGAGAATGTGGAGTTGGTGGCATGTGAAACCCGCATGTGGAGCATTCGTTTGTGTGGGATGCTCTACCAGGTTCATTCCTAGATAATGCACTCAAAGGGCACTAAGCATAGAGTGTGAAAACTGAGTTTCCTTGCGAGCTGCTTGGAAGCCTGATGGTGTGTCAATTTAGTGAGCCAAATGGAGTTGTTCTCCCACAAGAACCACTCGGCTGATACTTCTTCAAAATGCCCTTCACCAACATGCAGTGTTTCTTTGATTGAATTAGCTCTCCAACAATATTTGCGTCTAGAGCCTTTGCATTGAGGGCTATCTGAAAACGGCTGTGGCACTGAAGTTGCGTGAGAATGTGGAGTTGGTGGCATGTGAAACCCGCATGTGGAGCATTCGTTTGTGTGGGATGCTCACCAAGCTTCATTTCAGTCCTAGGCACTCAAAGGGCACTAAGCATAGAGTGTGAAAACTGAGTTTCCTTGAGAGCTGCTTGGAAGCCTGATGGTGTGTGAAGTTAGTGAGCCAAATGGAGTTGTTCTCCCACAAGAACCACTCGGCTGATCCTTCTTCAATATGCCCTTCACCAACATTGCAGTGTTTCCTTGATTGAATTAGCTCTCACACCAATATTTGCGTCTAGAGCCTTTGCATTGAGGGCTATCTGAAAACGGCTGTGGCGCTGAAGTTACGTGAGAATGTGGAGTTGGTGGCATGTGAAAACCGCATGTGGAGCATTCGTTTGTGTGGGATGCTCACCAAGCTTCATTTCAGTCCTAGGCACTCAAAGGGCACTAAGCATAGAGTGTGAAAACTGAGTTTCCTTGAGAGCTGCTTGGAAGCCTGATGGTGTGTGAAGTTAGTGAGCCAAATGGAGTTGTTCTCCCACAAGAACCACTCGGCTGATCCTTCTTCAATATGCCCTTCAGCAACATGCAGTGTTTCCTTGATTGAATTAGCTCTCACATCAATATTTGCGTCTAGAGCCTTTGCATTGAGGGCTATCTGAAAACGGCTGTGGCGCTGAAGTTGCGTGAGAATGTGGAGTTGGTGGCATGTGAAACCCGCATGTGGAGCAATCGATTGTGTGGGATGCTCACCAAGCTTCATTTCAGTCCTAGGCACTCAAAGGGCACTAAGCATAGAGTGTGAAAACTGAGTTTCCTTGCGAGCTGCATGGAAGACCGATGGTGTGTGAAGTTAGTGAGCCAAATGGAGTTGTTCTCCCACAAGAACCACTCGGCTGATCCTTCTTCAATATGCCCTTCACCAACATGCAGTGTTTCCTTGATTGAATTAGCTCTCACACCAATATTTGTGTCTAGAGCCTTTGCATTGAGGGCCCTCTGAAAATGGCTGTGGCTCTGAAGTTGCCTGAGAATGTGGAGTTGGTGGCATGTGAAACCCGCATGTGGAGCATTCCTTTGTGTGGGATGCTCACCAAGCTTCATTTCAGTCCTAGGCACTCAAAGGGCACTAAGCATAGAGTGTGAAAACTGAGTTTCCTTGAGAGCTGCTTGGAAGCCTGATGGTGTGTGAAGTTAGTGAGCCAAATGGAGTTTTTCTCCCACAAGAACCACTCGGCTGATCCTTCTTCAACATGCCCTTCACCAACATGCAGTGTTTCCTTGATTGAATTAGCTTTCACACCAATATTTGCGTCTAGAGCCTTTGCATTGAGGGCTATCTGAAAATGGCTGTGGCGCTGAAGTTGCCTGTGAATGTGGAGTTGGTGTCATGTGAAACCCGCATGTGGAGCATTCGTTTGTGTGGGATGCTCTACCAGGTTCATTCCTAGATAATGCACTCAAAGGGCACTAAGCATAGAGTGTGAAAACTGAGTTTCCTTGAGAGCTGCTTGGAAGCCTGATGGTGTGTGAAGTTAGTGAGCCAAATGGAGTTGTTCTCCCACAAGAACCACTCTGCTGATCCTTCTTCAATATGCCCTTCACCAACATGCAGTGTTTCCTTGATTGAATTAGCTCTCACACCAATATTTGCGTCTAGAGCCTTTGCATTGAGGGCTATCTGAGAACGGCTGTGGCGCTGAAGTTGCCTGTGAATGTGGAGTTGGTGGCATGTGAATCCCGCATGTGGAGCATTCGTTTGTGTGGGATGCTCTACCAGGTTCATTCCTAGATAATGCACTCAAAGGGCACTAAGCATAGAGTGTGAAAACTGAGTTTCCTTGAGAGCTGCTTGGAAGCCTGTTGGTGTGTGAAGTTAGCGAGCCAAATTGAGTTGTTCTCCCACAAGAACCACTCGGCTGATCCTTCTTCAATATGCCCTTCACCAACATGCAGTGTTTCCTTGATTGAATTAGCTCTCACACCAATATTTGCGTCTAGAGCCTTTGCATTGAGGGCTATCTGAAAACGGCTGTGGCGCTGAAGTTACGTGAGAATGTGGATTTGGTGGCATGTGAAAACCGCATGTGGAGCATTGGTTTGTGTGGGATGCTCACGAAGCTTCATTTCAGTCCTAGGCACTCAAAGGGCACTAAGCATAGAGTGTGAAAACTGAGTTTCCTTGAGAGCTGCTTGGAAGCCTGATGGTGTGTCAATTTAGTGAGCCAAATGGAGTTGTTCTCCCACAAGAACCACTCGGCTGATACTTCTTCAATATGCCCTTCACCAACATGCAGTGTTTCTTTGATTGAATTAGCTCTCCAACAATATTTGCGTCTAGAGCCTTTGCATTGAGGGCTATCTGAAAACGGCTGTGGCACTGAAGTTGCCTGAGAATGTGGAGTTGGTGGCATGTGAAACCCGCATGTGGAGCATTCGTTTGTGTGGGATGCTCACCAAGCTTCATTTCAGTCCTAGGCACTCAAAGGGCACTAAGCATAGAGTGTGAAAACTGAGTTTCCTTGAGAGCTGCTTGGAAGCCTGATGGTGTGTGAAGTTAGTGAGCCAAATGGAGTTGTTCTCCCACAAGAACCACTCGGCTGATCCTTCTTCAATATGCCCTTCACCAACATGCAGTGTTTCCTTGATTCAATTAGCTCTCACACCAATATTTGCGTCTAGAGCCTTTGCATTGAGGGCTATCTGAAAACGGCTGTGGCGCTGAAGTTGCCTGAGAATGTGGAGTTGGTGGCATGTGAAACCCGCATGTGGAGCAATCGATTGTGTGGGATGCTCACCAAGCTTCATTTCAGTCCTAGGCACTCAAAGGGCACTAAGCATAGAGTGTGAAAACTGAGTTTCCTTGAGAGCTGCTTGGAAGCCTGATGGTGTGTGAAGTTAGTGAGCCAAATGGAGTTGTTCTCCCACAAGAACCACTCGGCTGATCCTTCTTCAATATGCCCTACACCAACATGCAGTGTTTCCTTGATTGAATTAGCTCTCACACCAATATTTGCGTCTAGAGCCTTTGCATTGAGGGCTATCTGAAAACGGCTGTGGCACTGAAGTTGCCTGAGAATGTGGAGTTGGTGGCATGTGAAAACCGCATGTGGAGCATTCGTTTGTGTTTGATGCTCTACCACGTTAATTCCTAGAGAATGCACTGAAAGGGCACTAAGCATAGAGTGTGAAAACTGAGTTTCCTTGAGAGCTGCTTGGAAGCCTGATGGTGTGTAAAGTTAGTGAGCCAAATGGAGTTGTTCTCCCACAAGAACCACTCGGCTGATCCTTCTTCAATATGCCCTTCACCAACATGCAGTGTTTCCTTGATTGAATTAGCTCTCACACCAATATTTGCGTCTAGAGCCTTTGCATTGAGGGCTATCTGAAAACGGCTGTGGCGGTGAAGTTGCCTGTGAATGTGGAGTTGGTGGCATGTGAAACTCGCATGTGGAGCATTCGTTTGTGTGGGATGCTCTACCAGGTTCATTCCTAGATATTGCACTGAAAGGGCACTAAGCATAGAGTGTGAAAACTGAGTTTCCTTGAGAGCTGCTTGGAAGCCTGATGGTGTGTGAAGTTAGTGAGCCAAATGGAGTTGTTCTCCCACAAGAACCACTCGGCTGATCCTTCTTCAATATGCCCTTCACCAACATGCAGTGTTTCCTTGATTGAATTAGCTCTCACACCAATATATGCATCTAGAGCCTTTGCATTGAGGGCTATCTGAAAACGGCTGTGGCGCTGAAGTTGCCTGTGAATGTGGAGTTGGTGGCATGTGAAACCCGCATGTGGAGCATTCGTTTGTGTGGGATGCTCTACCAGGTTCATTCCTAGATAATGCACTCAAAGGGCACTAAGAATAGAGTGTGATAACTGAGTTTCCTTGAGAGCTGCTTGGAAGCCTGATGGTGTGTGAAGTTAGTGAGCCAAATGGAGTTGTTCTCCCACAAGAACCACTCGGCTGATCCTTCTTCAATATGCCCTTCACCAACATGCTGTGTTTCCTTGATTGAATTAGCTCTCACACAAATATTTGCGTCTAGAGCCTTTGCATTGAGGGCTATCTGAAAACGGCTGTGGCGCTGAAGTTGCCTGAGAATGTGGAGTTGGTGGCATGTGAAACCCGCATGTGGAGCATTCGTTTGTGTGGGATGCTCTACCACGTTAATTCCTAGATAATGCAGTGAAAGGGCACTAAGCATAGAGTGTGAAAACTGAGTTTCCTTGAGAGCTGCTTGGAAGCCTGATGGTGTGTGAAGTTAGTGAGCCAAATGGAGTTGTTCTCCCACAAGAACCACTCGGCTGATCCTTCTTCAATATGCCCTTCACCAACATGCAGTGTTTCCTTGATTGAATTAGCTCTCACACCAATATTTGCGTCTAGAGCCTTTGCATTGAGGGCTATCTGAAAACGGCTGTGGCGCTGAAGTTGCCTGTGAATAAGGAGTTGGTGGCATGTGAAACCCGCATGTGGAGCATTCGTTTGTGTGGGATGCTCACCAAGCTTCATTTCAGTCCTCGGCACTCAAAGGGCACTAAGCATAGAGTGTGAAAACTGAGTTTCCTTGAGAGCTGCTTGGAAGCCTGATGGTGTGTGAAGTTAGTGAGCCAAATGGAGTTGTTCTCCCACAAGAACCACTCGGCTGATCCTTCTTCAATATGCCCTTCACCAACATGCAGTGTTTCCTTGATTGAATTAGCTCTCACACCAATATTTGCGTCTAGAGCCTTTGCATTGAGGGCTATCTGAAAACGGCTGTGGCGCTGAAGTTGCCTGTGAATGTGGAGTTGGTGGCATGTGAAACCCGCATGTGGAGCATTCGTTTGTGTGGGATGCTCTACCAGGTTCATTGCTAGATAATGCACTCAAAGGGCACTAAGAATAGAGTGTGATAACTGAGTTTCCTTGAGAGCTGCTTGGAAGCCTGATGGTGTGTGAAGTTAGTGAGCCAAATGGAGTTGTTCTCCCACAAGAACCACTCGGCTGATCCTTCTTCAATATGCCCTTCACCAACATGCTGTGTTTCCTTGATTGAATTAGCTCTCACACAAATATTTGCGTCTAGAGCCTTTGCATTGAGGGCTATCTGAAAACGGCTGTGGCGCTGAAGTTGCCTGAGAATGTGGAGTTGGTGGCATGTGAAACTCGCATGTGGAGCATTCGTTTGTGTGGGATGCTCTACCACGTTAATTCCTAGAGAATGCACTGAAAGGGCACTAAGCATAGAGTGTGAAAACTGAGTTTCCTTGAGAGCTGCTTGGAAGCCTGATGGTGTGTGAAGTTAGTGAGCCAAATGGAGTTGTTCTCCCACAAGAACCACTCGGCTGATCCTTCTTCAATATGCCCTTCACCAACATGCAGTGTTTCCTTGATTGAATTAGCTCTCACACCAATATTTGTGTCTAGAGCCTTTGCATTGAGGGCTATCTGAAAACGGCTGTGGCGCTGAAGTTGCCTGTGAATGTGGAGTTGGTGGCATGTGAAACCCGCATGTGGAGCATTCGTTTGTGTGGGATGCTCACCAAGCTTCATTTCAGTCCTAGGCACTCAAAGGGCACTAAGCATAGAGTGTGAAAACTGAGTTTCCTTGAGAGCTGCTTGGAAGCCTGATGGTGTGTGAAGTTAGTGAGCCAAATGGAGTTGTTCTCCCACAAGAACCACTCGGCTGATCCTTCTTCAATATGCCCTTCACCAACATGCAGTGTTTCCTTGATTGAATTAGCTCTCACACCAATATTTGCGTCTAGAGCCTTTGCATTGAGGGCTATCTGAAAACGGCTGTGGCGGTGAAGTTGCCTGTGAATGTGGAGTTGGTGGCATGTGAAACTCGCATGTGGAGCATTCGTTTGTGTGGGATGCTCTACCAGGTTCATTCCTAGATATTGCACTGAAAGGGCACTAAGCATAGAGTGTGAAAACTGAGTTTCCTTGAGAGCTGCTTGGAAGCCTGATGGTGTGTGAAGTTAGTGAGCCAAATGGAGTTGTTCTCCCACAAGAACCACTCGGCTGATCCTTCTTCAATATGCCCTTCACCAACATGCAGTGTTTCCTTGATTGAATTAGCTCTCACACCAATATATGCATCTAGAGCCTTTGCATTGAGGGCTATCTGAAAACGGCTGTGGCGCTGAAGTTGCCTGTGAATGTGGAGTTGGTGGCATGTGAAACCCGCATGTGGAGCATTCGTTTGTGTGGGATGCTCTACCAGGTTCATTCCTAGATAATGCACTCAAAGGGCACTAAGAATAGAGTGTGATAACTGAGTTTCCTTGAGAGCTGCTTGGAAGCCTGATGGTGTGTGAAGTTAGTGAGCCAAATGGAGTTGTTCTCCCACAAGAACCACTCGGCTGATCCTTCTTCAATATGCCCTTCACCAACATGCTGTGTTTCCTTGATTGAATTAGCTCTCACACCAATATTTGCGTCTAGAGCCTTTGCATTGAGGGCTATCTGAAAACGGCTGTGGCGCTGAAGTTGCCTGAGAATGTGGAGTTGGTGGCATGTGAAACCCGCATGTGGAGCATTCGTTTGTGTGGGATGCTCTACCACGTTAATTCCTAGATAATGCAGTGAAAGGGCACTAAGCATAGAGTGTGAAAACTGAGTTTCCTTGAGAGCTGCTTGGAAGCCTGATGGTGTGTGAAGTTAGTGAGCCAAATGGAGTTGTTCTCCCACAAGAACCACTCGGCTGATCCTTCTTCAATATGCCCTTCACCAACATGCAGTGTTTCCTTGATTGAATTAGCTCTCACACCAATATTTGCGTCTAGAGCCTTTGCATTGAGGGCTATCTGAAAACGGCTGTGGCGCTGAAGTTGCCTGTGAATAAGGAGTTGGTGGCATGTGAAACCCGCATGTGGAGCATTCGTTTGTGTGGGATGCTCACCAAGCTTCATTTCAGTCCTCGGCACTCAAAGGGCACTAAGCATAGAGTGTGAAAACTGAGTTTCCTTGAGAGCTGCTTGGAAGCCTGATGGTGTGTGAAGTTAGTGAGCCAAATGGAGTTGTTCTCCCACAAGAACCACTCGGCTGATCCTTCTTCAATATGCCCTTCACCAACATGCAGTGTTTCCTTGATTGAATTAGCTCTCACACCAATATTTGCGTCTAGAGCCTTTGCATTGAGGGCTATCTGAAAACGGCTGTGGCGCTGAAGTTGCCTGTGAATGTGGAGTTGGTGGCATGTGAAACCCGCATGTGGAGCATTCGTTTGTGTGGGATGCTCTACCAGGTTCATAGCTAGATAATGCACTCAAAGGGCACTAAGAATAGAGTGTGATAACTGAGTTTCCTTGAGAGCTGCTTGGAAGCCTGATGGTGTGTGAAGTTAGTGAGCCAAATGGAGTTGTTCTCCCACAAGAACCACTCGGCTGATCCTTCTTCAATATGCCCTTCACCAACATGCTGTGTTTCCTTGATTGAATTAGCTCTCACACAAATATTTGCGTCTAGAGCCTTTGCATTGAGGGCTATCTGAAAACGGCTGTGGCGCTGAAGTTGCCTGAGAATGTGGAGTTGGTGGCATGTGAAACTCGCATGTGGAGCATTCGTTTGTGTGGGATGCTCTACCACGTTAATTCCTAGAGAATGCACTGAAAGGGCACTAAGCATAGAGTGTGAAAACTGAGTTTCCTTGAGAGCTGCTTGGAAGCCTGATGGTGTGTGAAGTTAGTGAGCCAAATGGAGTTGTTCTCCCACAAGAACCACTCGGCTGATCCTTCTTCAATATGCCCTTCACCAACATGCAGTGTTTCCTTGATTGAATTAGCTCTCACACCAATATTTGTGTCTAGAGCCTTTGCATTGAGGGCTATCTGAAAACGGCTGTGGCCCTGAAGTTGCCTGTGAATGTGGAGTTGGTGGCATGTGAAACCCGCATGTGGAGCATTCGTTTGTGTGGGATGCTCACCAAGCTTCATTTCAGTCCTAGGCACTCAAAGGGCACTAAGCATAGAGTGTGAAAACTGAGTTTCCTTGAGAGCTGCTTGGAAACCTGATGGTGTGTGAAGTTAGTGCGCCAAATGGAGTTGTTCTCACATAGGAACCACTCGGCTGATCCTTCTTCAATATGCCCTTCACCAACATGCAGTGTTTCCTTGATTGAATTAGCTCTCACACCAATATTTGTGTCTAGAGCCTTTGCATTGAGGGCTATCTGAAAACGGCTGTGGCGCTGAAGTTGCCTGTGAATGTGGAGTTGGTGGCATGTGAAACCCGCATGTGGAGCATTCGTTTGTGTGGGATGCTCACCAAGCTTCATTTCAGTCCTAGGCACTCAAAGGGCACTAAGCATAGAGTGTGAAAACTGAGTTTCCTTGAGAGCTGCTTGGAAGCCTGATGGTGTGTGAAGTTAGTGAGCCAAATGGAGTTGTTCTCCCACAAGAACCACTCGGCTGATCCTTCTTCAATATGCCCTTCACCAACATGCAGTGTTTCCTTGATTGAATTAGCTCTCACACCAATATATGCATCTAGAGCCTTTGCATTGAGGGCTATCTGAAAACGGCTGTGGCGCTGAAGTTGCCTGTGAATGTGGAGTTGGTGGCATGTGAAACCCGCATGTGGAGCATTCGTTTGTGTGGGATGCTCTACCAGGTTCATTGCTAGATAATGCACTCAAAGGGCACTAAGCATAGAGTGTGAAAACTGAGTTTCCTTGAGAGCTGCTTGGAAGCCTGATGGTGTGTGAAGTTAGTGAGCCAAATGGAGTTGTTCTCCCACAAGAACCACTCGGCTGATCCTTCTTCAATATGCCCTTCACCAACATGGAATGTTTCCTTGATTGAATTAGCTCTCACACCAATGTTTGCGTCTAGAGCCTTTGCATTGAGGGCTATCTGAAAACAGCTGTGGCGCTGAAGTTGCCTGTGAATAAGGAGTTGGTGGCATGTGAAACCCGCATGTGGAGCATTCGTTTGTGTGGGATGCTCACCAAGCTTCATTTCAGTCCTAGGCACTCAAAGGGCACTAAGCATAGAGTGTGAAAACTGAGTTTCTTTGAGAGCTGCTTGGAAGCCTGATGGTGAGTGAAGTTAGTGAACCAAATGGAGTTGTTCTCCCACAAGAACCACTCGGCTGATCCTTCTTCAATATGCCCTTCACCAACATGGAATGTTTCCTTGATTGAATTAGCTCTCACACCAATATTTGCGTCTAGAGCCTTTGCATTGAGGGCTATCTGAAAACGGCTGTGGCGCTGAAGTTGCCTGTGAATGTGGAGTTGGTGGCATGTGAAACCCGCATGTGGAGCATTCGTTTGTGTGGGATGCTCTAGGACGGTTCATTCCTAGATAATGCACTCAAAGGGCACTAAGCATAGAGTGTGAAAACTGAGTTTCCTTGAGTACTGCTTGGAAGCCTGATGGTTTGTGAAGTTAGTGAGCCAAATGGAGTTGTTCTCCCAAAAGAACCACTCGGCTGATTCTTCTTCAATATGCCCTTCACCAACATGCAGTGTTTCCTTGATTGAATTAGCTCTCAACACAAATATTTGCGTCTAGAGCCTTTGCTTTGAGAGCTATCTGAAAACGTCTGTGGCGCTGAAGTTGCCTGTGAATGTGGAGTTGGTGGCATGTGAAACCCGAATGTGGAGCATTCGTTTGTGTGGGATGCTCTACCAGGTTCATTGCTAGATAATGCACTCAAAGGGCACTATCATAGAGTGTGAAAACTGAGTTTCCTTGAGAACTGCTTGGAAGCCTGGTGGTGTGTGAAGTTAGTGAGCCAAATGGAGTTGTTCTCCCAGAAGAACACTTGGCTGATCCTTCTTCAATATGCCCTTCACCAACATGCAGTGTTTCCTTGATTGAATTAGCTCTCACACCAATATTTGTGTCTAGAGCCTTTGCATTGAGGGCTATCTGAAAATGGCTGTGGCGCTGAAGTTGCCTGAGAATGTGGAGTTGGTGGCATGTGAAACCCGCATGTGGAGCATTCGTTTGTGTGGGATGCTCACCAAGCTTCATTTCAGTCCTAGGCACTCAAAGGGCACTAAGCATAGAGTGTGAAAACTGAGATTCCTTGAGAGCTGCTTGGAAGCCTGATGGTTTGTGAAGTTAGTGAGCCAAATGGAGTTGTTCTCCCACAAGAAAACACTCGGCTGATCCTTCTTCAATATGCCCTTCACCAACATGGAATGTTTCCTTGATTGAATTATCTCTCACACCAATGTTTGCGTCTAGAGCCTTTGCATTGAGGGCTATCTGAAAACGGCTGTGGCGCTGAAGTTGCCTGTGAATGTGGAGTTGGTGGCATGTGAAACCCGCATGTGGAGCATTGGTTTGTGTGGGATGCTCACGAAGCTTCATTTCAGTCCTAGGCACTCAAAGGGCACTAAGCATAGAGTGTGAAAACTGAGTTTCCTTGAGAGCTGCTTGGAAGCCTGATGGTGTGTGAAGTTAGTGAGCCAAATGGAGTTGTTCTCCCACAAGAACCACTCGGCTGATCCTTCTTCAATATGCCCTTTCACCAACATGCAGTGTTTCCTTGATTGAATTAGCTCTCACACCAATATTTGCGTCTAGAGCCTTTGCATTGACGGCTATCTGAAAACGGCTGTGGCGCTGAAGTTGCCTGTGAATGTGGAGTTGGTGGCATGTGAAACCCGCATGTGGAGCATTCGTTTGTGTGGGATGCTCTACCAGGATCATTCCTAGATAATGCACTCAAAGGGCACTAAGCATAGAGTGTGAAAACTGAGTTTCCTTGAGAACTGCTTGGAAGCCTGATGGTTTGAGAAGTTAGTGAGCCAAATGGAGTTGTTCTCACATAGGAACCACTCGGCTGATCCTTCTTCAATATGCCCTTCACCAACATGCAGTGTTTCCTTGATTGAATTAGCTCTCACACCAATATTTGCGTCTAGAGCCTTTGCATTGAGGGCTATCTGAAAACGGCTGTGGCGCTGAAGTTGCCTGTGAATGTGGAGTTGGTGGCATGTGAAACCCGCATGTGGAGCATTCGTTTGTGTGGGATGCTCACCAAGCTTCATTTCAGTCCAAGGCACTCAAAGGGCACTAAGCATAGAGTGTGAAAACTGAGTTTCCTTGAGAGCTGCTTGGAAGCCTGATGGTGTGTGAAGTTAGTGAGCCAAATGGACTTGTTCTCCCACAAGAACCACTCGGCTGATCCTTCTTCAATATGCCCCTTCACCAACATGCTGTGTTTCCTTGATTGAATTAGCTCTCACACCAATATTTGCGTCTAGAGCCTTTGCATTGAGGGCTATCTGAAAACGGCTGTGGCGCTGAAGTTGCCTGTGAATGTGGAGTTGGTGGCATGTGAAACCCGCATGTGGAGCATTCGTTTGTGTGGGATGCTCACCAAGCTTCATTTCCGTCCTAGGCACTCAAAGGGCACTAAGCATAGAGTGTGAAAACTGAGTTTCTTTGAGAGCTGCTTGGAAGCCTGATGGTGAGTGAAGTTAGTGAGCCAAATGGAGTTGTTCTCCCACAAGAACCACTCGGCTGATCCTTCTTCAATATGCCCTTCACCAACATGGAATGTTTCCTTGATTGAATTAGCTCTCACACCAATATTTGCGTCTAGAGCCTTTGCATTGAGGGCTATCTGAAAACAGCTGTGGCGCTGAAGTTGCCTGTGAATGTGGAGTTGGTGGCATGTGAAACCCGCATGTGGAGCATTCGTTTGTGTGGGATGCTCTACCAGGTTCATTGCTAGATAATGCACTCAAAGGGCACTAAGCATAGAGTGTGAAAACTGAGTTTCCTTGAGAGCTGCTTGGGAAGCCTGATGGTGTGTGAAGTTAGTGAGCCAAATGGAGTTGTTCTCCCACAAGAACCACTCGGCTGATCCTTCTCCAATATGCCCTTCTCCAACATGCAGTGTTTCCTTGATTGAATTAGCTCTCACACCAATATTTGCGTCTAGAGCCTTTGCATTGAGGGCTATCTGAAAACGGCTGTGGCGCTGAAGTTGCCTGAGAATGTGGAGTTGGTGTCATGTGAAACCCGCATGTGGAGCATTCGTTTGTGTGGGATGCTCTACCACGTTAATTCCTAGGGAATGCACTCAAAGGGCACTAAGCATAGAGTGTGAAAACTGAGTTTCCTTGAGAGCTGCTTGGAAGCCTGATGGTGTGTGAAGTTAGTGAGCCAAATGGAGTTGTTCTCCCACAAGAACCACTCGGCTGATCCTTCTTCAATATGCCCTTCACCAACATGCAGTGTTTCCTCGATTGAATTAGCTCTCACACCAATATTTGCGTCTAGAGCCTTTGCATTGAGGGCTATCTGAAAACGGCTGTGGCGCTGAAGTTGCCTGTGAATGTGTGAATGTGGAGTTGGTGGCATGTGAAACCCGCATGTGGAGCATTTTTCTGTGTGGGATGCTCACCAAGCTTCATTTCAGTCCTAGGCACTCAAAGGGCACTAAGCATAGAGTGTGAAAACTGAGTTTCCTTGAGAGCTGCTTGGAAGCCTGATGGTGTGTGAAGTTAGTGAGCCAAATGGAGTTGTTCTCCACAAGAACCAGTCGGCTGATCCTTCTTCAATATGCCCTTCACCAACATGCAGTGTTTCCTTGATTGAATTAGCTCTCACACCAATATTTGCGTCTAGATCCTTTGCAGTGAGATCTATCTGAAAACGGCTGTGGCGCTGAAGTTGCCTGTGAATGTGGAGTTGGTGGCATGTGAAACCCGCATGTGGAGCATTCGTTTGTGTGGGATGCTCTACCAGGTTCATTCCTAGATAATGCACTCAAAGGGCACTAAGCATAGAGTGTGAAAACTGAATTTCCTTGAGAGCTGCTTGGAAGCCTAATGGTTTGTGATTTTAGTGAGCCAAATGGAGTTGTTCCCCAAAAGAACCACTCGGCTGATTCTTCTTCAATATGCCCTTCACCAACATGCAGTGTTTCCTTGATTGAATTAGCTCTCACACCAATATTTGTGCCTAGAGCCTTTGCATTGAGAGCTATCTGAAAACAGCTGTGGCGCTGAAGTTGCCTGAGAATGTGGAGTTGGTGGCATGTGAAACCCGAATGTGGAGCATTCGTTTGTGTGGGATGCTCACCAAGCTTCATTTCAGTCCTAGGCACTCAAAGGGCACTAAGCATAGAGTGTGAAAACTGAGTTTCCTTAGGAGCTGCTTGGAAGCCTGATGGTGTGTGAAGTTAGTGAGCCAAATGGAGCTGTTCTCCCACAAGAACCACTCGGCTGATCCTTCTTCAATATGCCCTTCACCAACATGCTGTGTTTCCTGATTGAATTAGCTCTCACACCAATATTTGCGTCTAGAGCCTTTGCATTGAGGGCTATCTGAAAATGGCTGTGGCGCTGAAGTTGCCTGAGAATGTGGAGTTGGTGGCATGTGAAACCCGCATGTGGAGCATTCGTTTGTGTGGGATGCTCTACCAGGTTCATTGCTAGATAATGCACTCAAAGGGCACTAAGCATAGAGTGTGAAAACTGAGTTTCCTGGAGAGCTGCTTGGAAGCCTGATGGTGTGTGAAGTTAGTGAGCCAAATGGAGTTGTTCTCCCACAAGAACCACTCGGCTGATCCTTCTTCAATATGCCCTTCACCAACATGCAGTGTTTCCTTGATTGAATTAGCTCTCACACCAATATTTGCGTCTAGAGCCTTTGCATTGAGGGCTATCTGAAAATGGCTGTGGCGCTGAAGTTGCCTGTGAATGTGGAGTTGGTGGCATGTGAAACCCGCATGTGGAGCATTTTTTTGTGTGGGATGCTCACCAAGCTTCATTTCAGTCCTAGGCACTCAAAGGGCACTCAGCATAGAGTGTGAAAACTGAGTTTCCTTGAGAGCTGCTTGGAAGCCTGATGGTGTGTGAAGTTAGTGAGCCAAATGGAGTTGTTCTCCCACAAGAACCACTCGGCTGATCCTTCTTCAATATGCCCTTCACCAACATGCAGTGTTTCCTTGATTGAATTAGCTCTCACACCAATATTTGCGTCTAGAGCCTTTGCATTGAGGGCTATCTGAAAACGGCTGTGGCGCTGAAGTTGCCTGTAAATGTGGAGTTGGTGGCATGTGAAACCCGCATGTGGAGCATTCGTTTGTGTGGGATGCTCTACCAGGATCATTCCTAGATAATGCACTCAAAGGGCACTAAGCATAGAGTGTGAAAACTGAGTTTCCTTGAGAACTGCTTGGAAGCCTGATGGTTTGTGAAGTTAGTGAGCCAAATGGAGTTGTTCTCCCACAAGAAACACTCGGCTGATCCTTCTTCAATATGCCCTTCACCAACATGCAGTGTTTCCTTGATTGAATTATCTCTCACACCAATGTTTGCGTCTAGAGCCTTTGCATTGAGGGCTATCTGAAAACGGCTGTGGCGCTGAAGTTGCCTGTGAATGTGGAGTTGGTGGCATGTGAAACCCGCATGTGGAGCATTCGTTTGTGTGGGATGCTCACCAAGCTTCATTTCAGTCCTAGGCACTCAAAGGGCACTAAGCATAGAGTGTGAAAACTGAGTTTCCTTGAGAGCTGCTTGGAAGCCTGATGGTGTGTGAAGTTAGTGAGCCAAATGGAGTTGTTCTCCCACAAGAACCACTTGGCTGATCCTTCTTCAATATGCCCTTCACCAACATGCAGTGTTTCCTTGATTGAATTAGCTCTCACACCAATATTTGCGTCTAGAGCCTTTGCATTGAGGGCTATCTGAAAACGGCTGTGGCGCTGAAGTTGCCTGTGAATGTGGAGTTGGTGGCATGTGAAACCCGCATGTGGAGCATTTTTTTTGTGTGGGATGCTCACCAAGATTCCTTTCAGTCCTAGGCACTCAAAGGGCACTAAGCATAGTGTGAAAACTGAGTTTCCTTGAGAGCTGCTTGGAAGCCTGATGGTGTGTGAAGTTAGTGAGCCAAATGGAGTTGTTCTGCCACAAGAACCAGTCGGCTGATCCTTCTTCAATATGCCCTTCACCAACATGCAGTGTTTCCTTGATTGAATTAGCTCTCACACCAATGTTTGCGTCTAGAGCCTTTGCATTGAGGGCTATCTGAAAACAGCTGTGGCGCTGAAGTTGCCTGTGAATAAGGAGTTGGTGGCATGTGAAACCCGCATGTGGAGCATTCGTTTGTGTGGGATGCTCACCAAGCTTCATTTCAGTCCTAGGCACTCAAAGGGCACTAAGCATAGAGTGTGAAAACTGAGTTTCTTTGAGAGCTGCTTGGAAGCCTGATGGTGAGTGAAGTTAGTGAGCCAAATGGAGTTGTTCTCCCACAAGAACCACTCGGTTGATCCTTCTTCAATATGCCCTTCACCAACATGGAATGTTTCCTTGATTGAATTAGCTCTCACACGAATATTTGCGTCTAGAGCCTTTGCATTGAGGGCTATCTGAAAACAGCTGTGGCGCTGAAGTTGCCTGTGAATGTGGAGTTGGTGGCATGTGAAACCCGCATGTGGAGCATTCGTTTGTGTGGAATGCTCTACCAGGTTCATTGCTAGATAATGCACTCAAAGGGCACTAAGAATAGAGTGTGATAACTGAGTTTCCTTGAGAGCTGCTTGGAAGCCTGATGGTGTGTGAAGTTAGTGAGCCAAATGGAGTTGTTCTCCCACAAGAACCACTCTGCTGATCCTTCTTCAATATGCCCTTCACCAACATGCTGTGTTTCCTTGATTGAATTAGCTCTCACACCAATATTTGCGTCTAGAGCCTTTGCATTGAGGGCTATCTGAAAACGGCTGTGGCGCTGAAGTTGCCTGAGAATGTGGAGTTGGTGTCATGTGAAACCCGCATGTGGAGCATTCGTTTGTGTGGGATGCTCTACCACGTTAATTCCTAGAGAATGCACTCAAAGGGCACTAAGCATAGAGTGTGAAAACTGAGTTTCCTTGAGAGCTGCTTGGAAGCCTGATGGTGTGTGAAGTTAGTGAGCCAAATGGAGTTGTTCTCCCACAAGAACCACTCGGCTGATCCTTCTTCAATATGCCCTTCACCAACATGCAGTGTTTCCTCGATTGAATTAGCTCTCACACCAATATTTGCGTCCAGAGCCTTTGCATTGAGGGCTATCTGAAAACGGCTGTGGCGCTGAAGTTGCCTGTGAATGTGGAGTTGGTGGCATGTGAAACCCGCATGTGGAGCATTTTTCTGTGTGGGATGCTCACCAAGCTTCATTTCAGTCCTAGGCACTCAAAGGGCACTAAGCATAGAGTGTGAAAACTGAGTTTCCTTGAGAGCTGCTTGGAAGCCTGATGGTGTGTGAAGTTAGTGAGCCAAATGGAGTTGTTCTCCCACAAGAACCAGTCGGCTGATCCTTCTTCAATATGCAATTCACCAACATGCAGTGTTTCCTTGATTGAATTAGCTCTCACACGAATATTTGCGTCTAGAGCCTTTGCATTGAGGGCTATCTGAAAACGGCTGTGGCGCTGAAGTTGCCTGTGAATGTGGAGTTGGTGGCATGTGAAACCCGCATGTGGAGCATTCGTTTGTGTGGGATGCTCTACCAGGTTCATTCCTAGATAATGCACTCAAAGGGCACTAAGCATAGAGTGTGAAAACTGAGTTTCCTTGAGAGCTGCTTGGAAACCTAATGGTTTGTGATTTTAGTGAGCCAAATGGAGTTGTTCCCCAAAAGAACCACTCGGCTGATTCTTCTTCAATATGCCCTTCACCAACATGCAGTGTTTCCTTGATTGAATTAGCTCTCACACCAATATTTGTGCCTAGAGCCTTTGCATTGAGAGCTATCTGAAAACGTCTGTGGCGCTGAAGTTGCCTGAGAATGTGGAGTTGGTGGCATGTGAAACCCGCATGTGGAGCATTCGTTTGTGTGGGATGCTCACCAAGCTTCATTTCAGTCCTAGGCACTCAAAGGGCACTAAGCATAGAGTGTGAAAACTGAGTTTCCTTAGGAGCTGCTTGGAAGCCTGATGGTGTGTGAAGTTAGTGAGCCAAATGGAGCTGTTCTCCCACAAGAACCACTCGGCTGATCCTTCTTCAATATGCCCTTCACCAACATGCTGTGTTTCCTGATTGAATTAGCTCTCACACCAATATTTGCGTCTAGAGCCTTTGCATTGAGGGCTATCTGAAAATGGCTGTGGCGCTGAAGTTGCCTGAGAATGTGGAGTTGGTGGCATGTGAAACCCGCATGTGGAGCATTCGTTTGTGTGGGATGCTCTACTAGGTTCATTGCTAGAAAATGCACTCAAAGGGCACTAAGCATAGAGTGTGAAAACTGAGTTTCCTGGAGAGCTGCTTGGAAGCCTGATGGTGTGTGAAGTTAGTGAGCCAAATGGAGTTGTTCTCCCACAAGAACCACTCGGCTGATCCTTCTTCAATATGCCCTTCACCAACATGCAGTGTTTCCTTGATTGAATTAGCTCTCACACCAATATTTGCGTCTAGAGCCTTTGCATTGAGGGCTATCTGAAAATGGCTGTGGCGCTGAAGTTGCCTGTGAATGTGGAGTTGGTGGCATGTGAAACCCGCATGTGGAGCATTTTTTTGTGTGGGATGCTCACCAAGCTTCATTTCAGTCCTAGGCACTCAAAGGGCACTAAGCATAGAGTGTGAAAACTGAGTTTCCTTGAGAGCTGCTTGGAAGCCTGATGGTGTGTGAAGTTAGTGAGCCAAATGGAGTTGTTCTCCCACAAGAACCACTCGGCTGATCCTTCTTCAATATGCCCCTTCACCAACATGCAGTGTTTCCTTGATTGAATTAGCTCTCACACCAATATTTGCGTCTAGAGCCTTTGCATTGAGGGCTATCTGAAAACGGCTGTGGCGCTGAAGTTGCCTGTGAATGTGGAGTTGGTGGCATGTGAAACCCGCATGTGGAGCATTTTTCTGTGTGGGATGCTCACCAAGCTTCATTTCAGTCCTAGGCACTCAAAGGGCACTAAGCATAGAGTGTGAAAACTGAGTTTCCTTGAGAGCTGCTTGGAAGCCTGATGGTGTGTGAAGTTAGTGAGCCAAATGGAGTTGTTCTCCCACAAGAACCAGTCGGCTGATCCTTCTTCAATATGCAATTCACCAACATGCAGTGTTTCCTTGATTGAATTAGCTCTCACACGAATATTTGCGTCTAGAGCCTTTGCATTGAGGGCTATCTGAAAACGGCTGTGGCGCTGAAGTTGCCTGTGAATGTGGAGTTGGTGGCATGTGAAACCCGCATGTGGAGCATTCGTTTGTGTGGGATGCTCTACCAGGTTCATTCCTAGATAATGCACTCAAAGGGCACTAAGCATAGAGTGTGAAAACTGAGTTTCCTTGAGAGCTGCTTGGAAGCCTAATGGTTTGTGATTTTAGTGAGCCAAATGGAGTTGTTCTCCCACAAGAACCACTCGGCTGATCCTTCTTCAATATGCCCTTCACCAACATGCAGTGTTTCCTTGATTGAATTAGCTCTCACACCAATATTTGCGTCTAGAGCCTTTGCATTGAGGGCTATCTGAAAATGGCTGTGGCGCTGAAGTTGCCTGTGAATGTGGAGTTGGTGGCATGTGAAACCCGCATGTGGAGCATTTTTTTGTGTGGGATGCTCACCAAGCTTCATTTCAGTCCTAGGCACTCAAAGGGCACTAAGCATAGAGTGTGAAAACTGAGTTTCCTTGAGAGCTGCTTGGAAGCCTGATGGTGTGTGAAGTTAGTGAGCCAAATGGAGTTGTTCTCCCACAAGAACCACTCGGCTGATCCTTCTTCAATATGCCCTTCACCAACATGCAGTGTTTCCTTGATTGAATTAGCTCTCACACCAATATTTGCGTCTAGAGCCTTTGCATTGAGGGCTATCTGAAAACGGCTGTGGCGCTGAAGTTGCCTGTGAATGTGGAGTTGGTGGCATGTGAAACCCGCATGTGGAGCATTTTTCTGTGTGGGATGCTCACCAAGCTTCATTTCAGTCCTAGGCACTCAAAGGGCACTAAGCATAGAGTGTGAAAACTGAGTTTCCTTGAGAGCTGCTTGGAAGCCTGATGGTGTGTGAAGTTAGTGAGCCAAATGGAGTTGTTCTCCCACAAGAACCAGTCGGCTGATCCTTCTTCAATATGCAATTCACCAACATGCAGTGTTTCCTTGATTGAATTAGCTCTCACACGAATATTTGCGTCTAGAGCCTTTGCATTGAGGGCTATCTGAAAACGGCTGTGGCGCTGAAGTTGCCTGTGAATGTGGAGTTGGTGGCATGTGAAACCCGCATGTGGAGCATTCGTTTGTGTGGGATGCTCTACCAGGTTCATTCCTAGATAATGCACTCAAAGGGCACTAAGCATAGAGTGTGAAAACTGAGTTTCCTTGAGAGCTGCTTGGAAGCCTAATGGTTTGTGATTTTAGTGAGCCAAATGGAGTTGTTCCCCAAAAGAACCACTCGGCTGATTCTTCTTCAATATGCCCTTCACCAACATGCAGTGTTTCCTTGATTGAATTAGCTCTCACACCAATATTTGTGCCTAGAGCCTTTGCATTGAGAGCTATCTGAAAACGTCTGTGGCGCTGAAGTTGCCTGAGAATGTGGAGTTGGTGGCATGTGAAACCCGCATGTGGAGCATTCGTTTGTGTGGGATGCTCACCAAGCTTCATTTCAGTCCTAGGCACTCAAAGGGCACTAAGCATAGAGTGTGAAAACTGAGTTTCCTTAGGAGCTGCTTGGAAGCCTGATGGTGTGTGAAGTTAGTGAGCCAAATGGAGCTGTTCTCCCACAAGAACCACTCGGCTGATCCTTCTTCAATATGCCCTTCACCAACATGCTGTGTTTCCTGATTGAATTAGCTCTCACACCAATATTTGCGTCTAGAGCCTTTGCATTGAGGGCTATCTGAAAATGGCTGTGGCGCTGAAGTTGCCTGAGAATGTGGAGTTGGTGGCATGTGAAACCCGCATGTGGAGCATTCGTTTGTGTGGGATGCTCTACCAGGTTCATTGCTAGATAATGCACTCAAAGGGCACTAAGCATAGAGTGTGAAAACTGAGTTTCCTGGAGAGCTGCTTGGAAGCCTGATGGTGTGTGAAGTTAGTGAGCCAAATGGAGTTGTTCTCCCACAAGAACCACTCGGCTGATCCTTCTTCAATATGCCCTTCACCAACATGCAGTGTTTCCTTGATTGAATTAGCTCTCACACCAATATTTGCGTCTAGAGCCTTTGCATTGAGGGCTATCTGAAAATGGCTGTGGCGCTGAAGTTGCCTGTGAATGTGGAGTTGGTGGCATGTGAAACCCGCATGTGGAGCATTTTTTTGTGTGGGATGCTCACCAAGCTTCATTTCAGTCCTAGGCACTCAAAGGGCACTAAGCATAGAGTGTGAAAACTGAGTTTCCTTGAGAGCTGCTTGGAAGCCTGATGGTGTGTGAAGTTAGTGAGCCAAATGGAGTTGTTCTCCCACAAGAACCACTCGGCTGATCCTTCTTCAATATGCCCTTCACCAACATGCAGTGTTTCCTTGATTGAATTAGCTCTCACACCAATATTTGCGTCTAGAGCCTTTGCATTGAGGGCTATCTGAAAACGGCTGTGGCGCTGAAGTTGCCTGTAAATGTGGAGTTGGTGGCATGTGAAACCCGCATGTGGAGCATTCGTTTGTGTGGGATGCTCTACCAGGATCATTCCTAGATAATGCACTCAAAGGGCACTAAGCATAGAGTGTGAAAACTGAGTTTCCTTGAGAACTGCTTGGAAGCCTGATGGTTTGTGAAGTTAGTGAGCCAAATGGAGTTGTTCTCCCACAAGAAACACTCGGCTGATCCTTCTTCAATATGCCCTTCACCAACATGGAATGTTTCCTTGATTGAATTATCTCTCACACCAATGTTTGCGTCTAGAGCCTTTGCATTGAGGGCTATCTGAAAACGGCTGTGGCGCTGAAGTTGCCTGTGAATAAGGAGTTGGTGGCATGTGAAACCCGCATGTGGAGCATTCGTTTGTGTGGGATGCTCACCAAGCTTCATTTCAGTCCTAGGCACTCAAAGGGCACTAAGCATAGAGTGTGAAAACTGAGTTTCCTTGAGAGCTGCTTGGAAGCCTGATGGTGTGTGAAGTTAGTGAGCCAAATGGAGTTGTTCTCCCACAAGAACCACTCGGCTGATCCTTCTTCAATATGCCCTTCACCAACATGCAGTGTTTCCTTGATTCAATTAGGTCTCACACCAATATTTGCGTCTAGAGCCTTTGCATTGAGGGCTATCTGAAAACGGCTGTGGCGCTGAAGTTGCCTGTGAATGTGGAGTTGGTGGCATGTGAAACCCGCATGTGGAGCATTTTTTTTGTGTGGGATGCTCACCAAGATTCCTTTCAGTCCTAGGCACTCAAAGGGCACTAAGCATAGTGTGAAAACTGAGTTTCCTTGAGAGCTGCTTGGAAGCCTGATGGTGTGTGAAGTTAGTGAGCCAAATGGAGTTGTTCTGCCACAAGAACCAGTCGGCTGATCCTTCTTCAATATGCCCTTCACCAACATGCAGTGTTTCCTTGATTGAATTAGCTCTCACACCAATATTTGTGTCTAGAGCCTTTGCATTGACGGCTATCTGAAAACGGCTGTGGCGCTGAAGTTGCCTGAGAATGTGGAGTTGGTGGCATGTGAAACCCGCATGTGGAGCATTCGTTTGTGTGGGATGCTCTACCAGGATCATTCCTAGATAATGCACTCAAAGGGCACTAAGCATAGAGTGTGAAAACTGAGTTTCCTTGAGAACTGCTTGGAAGCCTGATGGTTTGTGAAGTTAGTGAGCCAAATGGAGTTGTTCTCCCAAAAGAACCACTCGGCTGATTCTTCTTCAATATGCCCTTCACCAGCATGCAGTGTTTCCTTGATTGAATTAGCTCTCACACCAATATTTGCGTCTAGAGCCTTTGCATTGAGAGCTATCTGAAAACGTCGGTGGCGTTGAAGTTGCCTGAGAATGTGGAGTTGGTGGCATGTGAAACCCGAATGTGGAGCATTCGTTTGTGTGGGATGCTCTACCAGGTTCATTGCTAGATAATGCACTGAAAGGGCACTAAGCATAGAGTGTGAAAACTGAGTTTCCTTGAGAACTGCTTGGAAGCCTGATGGTGTGTGAAGTTAGTGAGCCAAATGGAGTTGTTCTCCCACAAGAAACACTTGGCTGATCCTTCTTCAATATGCCCTTCACCAACATGCAGTGTTTCCTTGATTGAATTAGCTCTCACACCAATATTTGTGTCTAGAGCCTTTGCATTGAGGGCTATCTGAAAATGACTGTGGCGCTGAAGTTGCCTGAGAATGTGGAGTTGGTGTCATGTGAAACCCGCATGTGGAGCATTCGTTTGTGTGGGATGCTCACCAAGCTTCATTTCAGTCCTAGGCACTCAAAGGGCACTAAGCATAGAGTGTGAAAACTGAGATTCCTTGAGAGCTGCTTGGAAGCCTGATGGTGTGTAAAGTTAGTGAGCCAAATGGAGTTGTTCTCCCACAAGAAACACTCGGCTGATCCTTCTTCAATATGCCCTTCACCAACATGGAATGTTTCCTTGAATGAATTAGCTCTCACACCAATGTTTGCGTCTAGAGTCTTTGCATTGAGGGCTATCTGAAAACGGCTGTGGCGCTGAAGTTGCCTGTGAATGTGGAGTTGGTGGCATGTGAAACCCGCATGTGGAGCATTCGTTTGTGTGGGATGCTCACCAAGCTTCATTTCAGTCCTAGGCACTCAAAGGGCACTAAGCATAGAGTGTGAAAACTGAGTTTCCTTGAGAGCTGCTTGGAAGCCTGATGGTGTGTGAAGTTAGTGAGCCAAATGGAGTTGTTCTCCCACAAGAACCACTCGGCTGATCCTTCTTCAATATGCCCTTCACCAACATGCAGTGTTTCCTTGATTGAATTAGCTCTCACACCAATATTTGCGTCTAGAGCCTTTGCATTGATGGCTATCTGAAAACGGCTGTGGCGCTGAAGTTGCCTGTGAATGTGGAGTTGGTGGCATGTGAAACCCGCATGTGGAGCATTCGTTTGTGTGGGATGCTCTACCAGGTTCATTGCTAGATAATGCACTCAAAGGGCACTAAGCATAGAGTGTGAAAACTGAGTTTCCTTGAGAGCTGCTTGGAAGCCTGTTGGTGTGTGAAGTTAGTGAGCCAAATGGAGTTGTTCTCCCACAAGAAACACTTGGCTGATCCTTCTTCAATATGCCCTTCACCAACATGCAGTGTTTCCTTGATTGAATTAGCTCTCACACCAATATTTGCGTCTAGAGCCTTTGCACTGAGGGCTATCTGAAAACGGCTGTGGCGCTGAAGTTGCCTGAGAATGTGGAGTTGGTGTCATGTGAAACCCGCATGTGGAGCATTCGTTTGTATGGGATGCTCACCAAGCTTCATTTCAGTCCTAGGCACTCAAAGGGCACTAAGCATAGAGTGTGAAAACTGAGATTCCTTGAGAGCTGCTTGGAAGCCTGATGGTGTGTAAAGTTAGTGAGCCAAATGGAGTTGTTCTCCCACAAGAAACACTCGGCTGATCCTTCTTCAATATGCCCTTCACCAACATGGAATGTTTCCTTGATTGAATTAGCTCTCACACCAATATTTGCATCTAGAGCCTTTGCATTGAGGGCTATCTGAAAATGGCTGTGGCGCTGAAGTTGCCTGTGAATGTGGAGTTGGTGGCATGTGAAACCCGCATGTGGAGCATTTTTTTGTGTGGGATGCTCACCAAGCTTCATTTCAGTCCTAGGCTCACAAAGGGCACTAAGCATAGAGTGTGAAAACTGAGTTTCCTTGAGAGCTGCTTGGAAGCCTGATGGTGTGTGAAGTTAGTGAGCCAAATGGAGTTGTTCTCCCACAAGAACCACTCGGCTGATCCTTCTTCAATATGCCCTTCACCAACATGCAGTGTTTCCTTGATTGAATTAGCTCTCACACCAATATTTGCATCTAGAGCCTTTGCATTGACGGCTATCTGAAAACGGCTGTGGCGCTGAAGTTGCCTGTGAATGTGGAGTTGGTGGCATGTGAAACCCGCATGTGGAGCATTCGTTTGTGTGGGATGCTCTACCAGGTTCATTCCTAGATAATGCACTCAAAGGGCACTAAGCATAGAGTGTGAAAACTGAGTTTCCTTGAGAGCTGCTTGGAAGCCTGATGGTGTGTGAAGTTAGTGAGCCAAATGGAGTTGTTCTCCCACAAGAACCACTCGGCTGATCCTTCTTCAATATGCCCTTCACCAACATGCAGTGTTTCCTTGATTGAATTAGCTCTCACACCAATATTTGCGTCTAGAGCCTTTGCATTGAGGGCTATCTGAAAACGTCTGTGGCGCTGAAGTTGCCTGAGAATGTGGAGTTGGTGGCATGTGAAACCCGAATGTGGAGCATTCGTTTGTGTGGGATGCTCACCAAGCTTCATTTCAGTCCTAGGCACTCAAAGGGCACTAAGCATAGAGTGTGAAAACTGAGTTTCCTTAGGAGCTGCTTGGAAGCCTGATGGTGTGTGAAGTTAGTGAGCCAAATGGAGCTGTTCTCCCACAAGAACCACTCGGCTGATCCTTCTTCAATATGCCCTTCACCAACATGCTGTGTTTCCTGATTGAATTAGCTCTCACACCAATATTTGCGTCTAGAGCCTTTGCATTGAGGGCTATGTGAAAATGGCTGTGGCGCTGAAGTTGCCTGAGAATGTGGAGTTGGTGGCATGTGAAACCCGCATGTGGAGCATTCGTTTGTGTGGGATGCTCTACCAGGTTAATTCCTAGAGAATGCACTCAAAGGGCACTAAGCATAGAGTGTGAAAACTGAGTTTTCTTGAGAGCTGCGTGGAAGCCTGATGGTGTGTGAAGTTAGCGAGCCAAATGGAGTTGTTCTCCCACAAGAACCACTCGGCTGATCCTTCTTCAATATGCCCTTCACCAACATGCAGTGTTTCCTTGATTGAATTAGCTCTCACACCAATATTTGCGTCTAGAGCCTTTGCATTGAGGGCTATCTGAAAACGGTTGTGGCGCTGAATTTGCCTGAGAATGTGGAGTTGGTGGCATGTGAAACCCGCATGTGGAGCATTCATTTGTGTGGGATGCTCACCAAGCTTCTTTCAGTCCTAGGCACTCAAATGGCACTAAGCATAGAGTGTGAAAACTGAGTTTCCTTGAGAGCTGCTTGGAAGCCTGATGGTGTGTAAAGTTAGTGAGCCAAATGGAGTTGTTCTCCCACAAGAACCACTCGCCTGATTCTTCTTCAATATGCCCTTCACCAACATGCAGTGTTTCCTTGATTGAATTAGCTCTCACACCAATATTTGCGTCTAGAGCCTTTGCATTGAGGGCTATCTGAAAACGGCTGTGGCGCTGAAGTTGCCTGAGAATGTGGAGTTGGTGGAATGTGAAACCC
>NW_026699867.1:0-51812 GCF_030435755.1 Ochotona princeps | reverse complement strand
AAAATAAACGTGTATATACATATGTAGATAAATATACCAATATATATATACACTATCACCAGTAGTCAATGGTACGTGTATGTATGAATGTGGCTGTGTATGCATATACGTGTATATACGCCTCTGTCTCTCTATTTTCACTTGTAGTCACTGGTATAACAGGTTATGTGTGTGTATCTGTGTCAGTACGTGCACATATAAACGCACTTACGTACATACGCACATACACTTGTAACCACCGAAATAACGTGTACGTGTATGTTTGCGTAGCTGTGTGTGAATGTACGTATATATATGTGTGTGTATCTGTGTGTCACTATGATAACTCAAGCGGAGACACCTGCGTTCGTATGTATATATATATATATATGTGTATATAATTAGATAGGCATACACACGACTCAAAGGAAGGGAAAAAAACTCGCTGGTGTAGCTCCCTATACAAGACAGTCACTTCACAATACTACCGGTGGAACGTGCTTGTGCTACTGCACATATATATATATATACATATATATTCTCACACATATAAATGTAAACGAGAGGATTTGCTGGAGAGCTGGCCTTCTCGTTTACGCAAAAGTGACATTATAACAAGAAAAAGAAGAAGGAGAAAATCTCTCTCCTCTTGACGCTTCTGTTTGATTGTAATACGAGGGAACACCACCACCCCCACTCATTTCTGTTTGTTCCAAGAGAATTTACAGGATATGTGTTACCTCACAATCAACAGTAGGAGCAGCTCTTGAGGCCGTCTTGCAGCTACTACTACTCTCTCTGTTGCCAACGCCGTTGCAGGTGTCTGCCAGGAAGGAGGAAGTAGTCACAAGGGCCTCTCCTCCTCCTGTCGAGTCTCGAATTACGTCAAGGTGGTGTGCTTCCTCTTCTTCTTCATCTTCTTCTCCTTGAATCCTAAAAATCAATATTCAACCGACGCACTCACACACACACACACAAGACACGTGAGAAAACACACACACACACACACCACAGGCAGCACGCTTCTTGGAAAGCTCTGCAACTGGTGTATAGTAATTGTATGTGACTTCCATATCGTGTCCCCATATATATATATATATATATATATATATATATATATATATATATATATATATATATATATATATGTATGCGTGTGTTGTACAGGGTGTTGGTACGTATATATATATATATATATGTAGGTGTAATATGGGTGCAGTTCCGATGTACGTTCTCATCATCTTCGTAGAAAACATATGTAGAGACCTACGTGTAGTCAGTGTAGAGTCCATATACTCCTCCGAGATACATATAGTATATATATATAGATGTAGACATACATATATATATATATATATATTAGGTATAGATATAGGGGTGGACACACATGTATACGCCTAAGTACTGAAAGTTTTACGGACCATTATATGCACATATATATACATATATATGCAAGTTGATACATCCAAATACATGGCTTCGTATATATATATATATATGTGTATTCACTCATATACAAGTATGTACGTTAATATATACATATATATATGTCTACACTTGAACGTATATGTGTTGTTGCACGCATGCAGGCAGGGGACACACTGAAGCACGGAGTCAGGCCTAAATCATTCGTGGACGAATGTACAATTTGTTCAGTCATCGACTTATACATATATGTACATACTCGCACACATCTACATGTATACATGTATACATGCACATATCTATTTATATATATATACATATATATATATATACTTGCATATATCTACATATATATATCTGGTAGGAGATTGTACACGTATACATAAGATGTACCGAGGAAGTAACTCTATGTACATGTATATGTATGTATGTATATATACATCTGTGGTGGTAGAAGTCTGTGGAGAGGTGTACGTGAGTGCGAAGGTATACATCTCGTAGCTTTCTCATCAGCTGTTGACGCACTACCGGAACCCAGGGGCTATATATATATATATATATATATGTTTGGTTGGAGATGGTATACATATATATATACAAACTACTTATATGTATATATAGGATGGATGTATGCATCTGCTATGAGGGGTGCGTGTATAGATTCCATAGTACATTCAAGGCAACTGGAAACCCAAGGGATACGCATACACATATGTATAGTAATATATATGTGTTTATGTATGTATGTATGTATTTTGTAGGAGACTATATATATATATATATATATCCGGTAAGAGACTGTATGTATGTGAGTACGTGCTGGCTTTATAGATGTCGTAGTATTTTCAAGGCACCTGGAAGTACTAGGGCTAGCCAGGGAGAGCGTGGTTCTACTATATATACGGTACGAGACGGTATGCATGCATACATATATACATATATATATCTATATATCTGGTAGGAGAAAGTATGTCCAGATGGCTCTAGTAGCAAATTCAAGGCGAGTGAAGAGATTGTACGAATAGCCAAGGGAGTGCTCCATATGTGTTGACTTCCACTGCGACGAGTCGCCAGTTATCGTGGAGCATACACACATACGACTGAGCGTCCAACAAATACACTCGTATATGAATAACTTAGATGCACATAACATGTATCACATATATATACATATATATATATATGTATGTACACACTCAAAATTGTAGGACGACACTTGTATGAAAGTATATAAGTAAAAGAGATGTACTTATTGTACATCACACACTCACATATGTATATGTGCGTATGTACACACTCACAATTGTAAGACATCATCTCCATGAATGCATAAAAAAAACAGAAATGTACTTATTCTATATCACACACCCACACTTCAATATACGTATGTACACACTCTAAGCTGTAAGAAGAGCTCTCCATATATGCATACTATGAATAACAGAGGTGTGCATATACTATGTATCAGAACACACATACACACACACGAAATTGTAAGACAACATCTCTATAAAATCATATATATATATATATATGTGTATAAAGGTATATACGTATACATATATATATATGAGATGTGAGTGAGGTAGTGTGTATGTGTGTAACGCACAACTACACACAGAGACGCTGTTTATGTGAACAGGCATATAACTCACGACTCCTCCCCGGTACACAACTATACGCAGACATAATACCTATAGCAATTCAAGCTCAAACTAACGATATACACACTACTGGTCTCACACACACACACCCAAACACACACACACACAGAGGAACACACAGACAAACAGAGATACAGAGAATACACACAAACACACACACACACACACAGACAAACCCAGACACAAACACACAATAATACAGAGACGATATATACATAAGGAGATACACACCGTAGTCTCTGCCAGTCGATAGTAACGGCGGCTTCACGTTGAGGAAGAAAAGTTCTGCTCCGGCATTTCGGTGTCGTGCACGTCGTTGGCGGTGAGTAGCTGCAAGCAGAGAAATATAATAAATCCACAGTCACATATACGTATAGATGTCTGTATAGATATATAGTCACACGACCATCACATATACATATAGATGTCTGTATAGAAATATAATAACACGACCATCACATATACGTATAGATGTCTGTACAGAAATATAATCACACCACAGTCACATATACGTATAGATGTATGTATAGAAATATAATCACACGACCATCACATATATATAGATGTCTGTGTAGAAATATAATCACACCACAGTCACATATACGTATAGGTGTCTGTGGAGAAATATAAGAACACCACAGTCACATATACGTATAGGTGTCTGTGGAGAAATATAAGAACACCACAGTCACATATACGTATAGATGTCTGTATAGAAGTATAGTCACACGACCACCACATATACATATAGAAGTCCGTATAGAAATATAATAACACCGATATATATACTATATACAGCTACATAAACGTATAGATGTCTGTACATATACGCGTAAACTGTCAAACGAACCGACATACATACACGTAAGGATTGATACCAGACATATATATGTACACACGCATGTGTTGCACATATATTGGGGGATGCTCTTTAGATAACAGAAGTTGAGACGTACTGCATTTGAAAGTACGTGTAGCGGAGCGGAGGAGGAGGAAGGAGAGCTACTATATACAGATAAACAAAGTATTACTTTAGTAGGGGAATAGAGATGTAGGAGTACTGTCCTTTGAATAATGAAGTATAAGTAGGAGAAGGCAATACAGCCCACAGAAAAAGGTAGCACCGTTCTTATAGTGAGCATATACATAGGAATATGTATCGACGAATATAGGCTGCTGAAGCTACAACCAGAGAGAGAGAGGGAGTGAAACCCACACGCACACACACACACACATACGCATACACACAACCACCATGCACACATACGTAAACACACACTTACAGGCACAGACACAGACACACAGGCTCCTATATGTACAGACACACATATGCACACACACACACGCACATGCAACGCCTCTTTACCCCCTCCACACACACGCAAACAAACACAGACACAGACGCAAGCACATCTCTGCAAAAACACACATACGATTATACGCCAATGCATGCGCGCACCCACACATACACACACACACACATATACATACACACACACACACATACACTGATATACACACATGTTTACACATACATATGACTCTAAGCTTATTTTTCATGCTTATTGTACTTCCTCTCTGATACTCTTTGTTGTCCACAGTTTTTATCGATGCATACAGTATGGCAGGTATATTGTGCAGGTACTCACACATACACACATGGGCATACGCAGAAATACGTGGACATCTGATCAGAGTGGAAAGACAGACTCTACATGTACACACACACACATACACCCATACAGAGAGACATACACACACACACACACATACACATATACATATATACGCTCAGATACAGAGGCGCATGTGTATAAATAGAGATAGAAGACGTGCTATACACGTGCACACACATACACACACACAGACATAGAGAGACACATGCACAAACACACACACACACACACGTATATACGCACAAATAAATGGAGGCTATTTCTGGTGGCGGACGTCCTCTACATGTATACACACAGATATGCATACACACACACATATACACATACATACATACATGCACGAGTATATGGAGGTATCATGAGTATTATTTACGTAGAACAAAAACGTATTGCTAGTGTATATAAGATGCGCAGGGCCACAGACGCTGTTTTTCTTTTCGAAAGAAACTTAAAAAGAAGAATTTTGTGGTGTGTGTAGAAAATTGCGTGATTCTCGTCTTACGCGTATACTGCTTGATTAATAAGGCGGTGATCGTGAAATGAGGCACAGAAACTTTCACCGAAGTGAATTCTCCAGAGAGACGTGTTGTCTTTACAAGGGTATAGAGTTATCTCCGAGGAATCTGCTTTCTACAAAGACACTATCGCAAAAGTTCATTTTTTTTCACAAACACTCCTCTCTTTCACAGAAAGTCGTTTTGTTTCACCAACATCCGTATTTTTCGTGTAAACTCATTTTCACCACGGTAGAGTTTTCTGCACGTGAATTCATTTCCTCCTCATCAATATACTTTCCTCTTGAAGACGCATCTTCCTCAGAAAAGCTTCTTCTCCACGCAAATTACGATACTTCACGTAACTTCATTTTTTTCACACAACTATACTGTGTTTCCCTTTTCCTTCTCTCCCATAGAATCACTGGCTTGCCACAAAAATAGTTTCTACTAAGATGTATTTTCATCTTTTCTGGGGATGTTTCTTTCCGTCGAGACACCATCGCCATTGGGATGATAAGAAAGAGTCTCAGCACCCGGGCCTCTTCGTGCAAGAAGATAGCAACTTCTCGAGAATACTCCTTTCTCGGACAGAGAATTGTTTTTTTCACAGAAAAATGGGGTTCCCCACAAAACCGCTTCTGCCGAAATGAATTACCTTCCATCAGGGCAACGCTGTAGTATTCGAGCACCACATCTCATGCAAAGGAATGGCAGCAAAATCACCAGCGGTCGCGGGGGGTGTGCGCGTAAGACGTTACCCGTCACGGCCACCAGTTTACCGACCTGCAGCGAATGAAGAGAACAACATGTCAACCCGACACCTCTACCACAAGAATGAGATAAATAATGAGATAGATACCAGACACAGGGAGGGAGAGAGAAACTGAAAGAGAGAGTAAGAGAGAGACAGATACAGAGGGAGATGGAGAGAGAAGCAGACACAGAGACAGAGAGAGAAAGAGAGAGAAAGAGAAAGAGAGAGAGACAGACGGAGATGGAGAGAGAGAGGTAGAGAGATAGACAGAAAGAGAAGAGAGAGAGCCACAGGGAGAGATAGAGAGAGAAGTAGAGAGAGAGACAGAGAGAGAAACAAACATTATACATACATTGTCAAACTACTTCCACAACACAGAGAGATCGCAAGTCAGCCTACCAATACGCACACACTGTCTTCTGAAAGGGGAGTGTCCATCTTTCATCTACATAGGAGTAGGTCAACATCTACGTAGACACATGTATGAATATATATATATATATATATGCCATCCCACCAATACGTACAGTGTCTGCCAGGTGGGTGCTCGACCGTCTATCAATTTACATACATGAACATCTACGTAGGCATGTATACACATCCGTATACATATATATATATATGTATGCTTCAGCGCAGCAATACGTACAACGTCTTCTAAGTGGGTTACGTTCGTCCATCAAACTATACTACTACAAAAATCTTCCTGTCTTATGTCTCTGATGCTCCTTCGCTTGTGTGTGTGTGTGTGTGTCATCTGTTATGTATATCACATTAAACACTCCCCATACATATATATCTATATATCTGTAAGCATTATATAGATAGGAATATATACATATATACATATATATAGACGTATATATATATATATGCCTACGCGAGCATTCACGCACCCCAGTATCAAATGTTGTGTAAATAGCAGTAACCACTCTTCATATATATATATATATGTATATTTGTAGATCATGAAGTATGAATATATATATATATATGTATATAATACATAACATATGTATATAAGAGAAATATATATATACTACGAAATATAAATATATATATGTCTCAGTGTATGTTTATTTAGACCTCCAAACATCTTTTCGCATCATTGCGAAGTTCTTCTTCCTATGCACCCTCCGCTTCTCAGCTTGTGTAGTACACAATGTGTATATAAGTATACCCACTCCCCGTATACATGTATATATATATATATATGGGTATGTGGCGGAGGAAGAGATATGTAAGGGAGAAAGAGACATATGTATATGTGTCATATAAACTACATACATTGAAGAGACATTCAGAATACATATACACGGAGAGAAACGAGAAGAAAGAGGTACACAACAAAAATGCACCGATATATGACCAGTACATACACATATATATATATATATACTAAGACCAGTACATATATATATATATATGCATGTGTGTGTGTGTGTGGGTGTGCAGTTTCATAGGGTGAAAAGATATTTCAAGAGATGCATGCCGATAATTAAACGACTGCTCTCCAAACGTTTATCGAGAACAACCAGGTAAGCAAGCTGCGCCCTTTGCTCTGCCTGTCTCTTTCTCTATCTCTATGTATGAACATACATATGTATACATATACATGCATATATATATGTGTGTGTATGATTTCCATAGGGTAAATAGACAGTTTTACAGAGACTACGTATAAGAAAGAGACTACTCTTGAAAATATGTGGGAAACACGTACATTGACACCATGCGACAATTTCTGCACGCCACTTGTATGTATGGGGGTTGTGTTAGTGTTAGTTCTATACATATATATATATATATCACAATAACAAGAGACTATCGATATACAATGTAAAGAAGGGCCTCAATCTTTTGCATATGACTGCATAACACAAATACATATATATATTTATATATATATTCTTATACTATATTTGAACATCATACATCTGGAGACTGTCTACTGGAAAATGATTTCTTTGGATATTATCTGTAGGAAAACCTCATATTATGCATACATATATATATAGATTTATGTATAATCGTAGGTTATATTTTATTCGAAAAAATATATATTTGGAGAACATGTATCCGAAGACTACGTAGTCGTAGATTATATACTTGGAAAATATATACATATGAAAAAAATAGAGGGAGAGAGAGAGATCCGTTCCTCGTTTATATTGTATATTTTTATAACATATCTGATCACCATAGAATTGAAGAAAGCATATTTAGGAGGTACATATTTGAAGTTATACATATGAACATTACATATTATAAGTATGTACATATATATATATATCTATACGCGTATGTATGTATATATATAGATATATGTACATATATAAATATATATATGATGGTTATGTACTTGGAGTATATAATATATTTGATGGTGGTGCATTTTAAGATCTGCCTTACTCTTGCATTGTGTATTCTTGTAGTATATTCGAAGATTACTAAATACATGAAACATTGGTTTTCTCTGAATATGTATACGCTTATAGTACATAAACATGCGTACACATATATATATATATATATATATATAAACCTATACGTAAGTATATATATATATATATATGTGTACATAAGTGTAATTATATGTATATATATGTAGATATATGTAATAATAACATATTTATATGAATGAGAGAAAGGCAGCAACAGCTCTCAACGTACTAGATGACTACGAATGTTGCATAATGATGTTAGCGGCTCATAATTTAATAGACGTATATGAACACGCTTGCAGCGCGCTAGTGCGAGTGCCATTGCTATAGGGTCTGAAGCTTTTGTAGCAGCCTCTACTGCAGCTGCTGATGCTGTCGCCGCTGCTACTGCTGCTGCAGTAGCTCCGCCTCCCTCTCCTCCTCCTCCTCCTGGTACTACTGCTGCTGCTACTATGGCTGCTGGTGCTGTTCCTGCTGTTGTTGGTGATGGTGATGTCGCCGTAGTAGGAGGAGTGAGACTGTTACTATCAGGAGGTGGTAGTAGTAAAAGAGCGTGTGCTGCGCATGCGATACTGTTGAGGACATCTTCTGGTGACGACCGAAGAGATGCAGCAAATACGTCTGCGTCAGGAGGAGGTCGTCTCAGCAAAAGTTGTGGATAGCTCATATATATCTCCAGAGTAGGTATGTTGATCTTTGTTGTTTAGCAGTCGAGAAAAGAGGAAGGAAACAGAAAGACACCCCCACACAAACACACGCACGCTTGCACGACAAAAAAATAATGCCCATGATCGTCCATATACACGAGGGAACATATATTATAGAAGCCCAAAAAAACGTTATAATAATTCTCCCACGCTCATACACATATATACATGCTTCTAAGACGCAAAAGACGCACACACTTTAATGCTATATACACACATATACATATATATATATAATATATATACATACTGTCATGAAGAGACAATACACGCAGACGTCAGTATGCTATCTCCATATATATTTCTATACATATGTACATGTACACATAAATATATATATATACACACATGTACACATTCACATATATATACACATCTAAATATATACATACATATATATATTTACATATACGAATTGTACATATACGAATCTACATACATATATGTACATACATATCTGCATATACATATATATACGTAAACATCTACACACACATATATATATACATGTACACCTCTACGTTAAGTTCAGTAGTATATGAAAGAGACTCACTGCGAAGACACAGTGTCCTATATATGGAGATTTGATGTACGTGTCTAAAAATCTTCCCGTTTAGGAAAATGATGGTGGTTTGAAGGCACTTCTACTGCGTGAGGGCAGCACAATGAATAACAATATGCTTGGCTATATCAGTTTACGTATTTATGTATGTCTGTATGTCTGTACGTATGTCTGTACATCTGTCTGTATGTACGTACGTCTGTATGTTCGTATGCCTGTGTGCTTGTCTGTGTGTATGTCTCTATGTATGTGTGTCTGTTTGTATGCCTGTGTGCTTGTCTGTATGTGTGTCTCTATGTATATGTGTCTGTTTCTATGCCTGTATACACGTTTACATATCCTTCTGTTTGGTTCTGCATGTATGATTGTATGTCTGTATATATGTACCTCTGTATGTATCTTTGTAGGTCATGTATGTACGTGTATATGTACGTAATGCGTGTAGTGTACATGTAATGATGCATGTATGCGAGCATATGTGTCTATGTGTCTTCATGTATATACGTATATGTGTATGTGTCTGCGTGACAGGCACTTGTAACCAGTTGGACCGCACAATTATCACAATTATTCTCCCTCGCACCCGCTAGCACGCGCTCTGCTGCTTGCATACCTTTTACTTCCATCAGCTGGCGAGGGCTTCCTGGTGCTTGTGCATCGCAGTTTACATTCACATTCATCAGCAAGCCATCTGCTGCGTGTATAGACTATACACACCACTTACATCTGCCAGCAGCGCTGATTGATGCTTGTGAAGAAAGCCTCTCCATTCCTCTACGTACGCCAGAAGTCCGTCTGAGTGACAACAAGAGAAAGAGTCACACCATACGTCTGCGGTACACGCTATTGCCATATATGTATACTACCACGTACATACATACACGTATATACATATATATATATATAGCACTCTATGTACGTAGTTGTGGAGGGAAAGAGAGAAAGGGCAAGAAAAGTCAGAGGAAGACAGTCACTATACGTATCACCCTCTCTCTCTATATATCTCTCTCTCCATACATATATATATATATATATATATATATATATATATATATACACGTATCATACACGCGAGATATATATATAAGGAAACGTGGTGTACTCAGCTACATTACGAAAGACACATATATATATACGTTTCAATATGCCATATGTACGTAGTTGTCAATCTGATGGTGGGAGAAGAGCTCATGTTTACGAAGTCTCTTTTTGCTGACGGTTCTCAAAAACATAACGGGAACACTACACAACATATATATGTACGCATGTGTACATATATATATATCTAATATATATATACATACATATATATAATATATATGTATATATACATAAATATGTGCGCTAATAATCTGGAGGAAAGGCGTGGAACCCAGTATAGACTATAGAGAAACACAAGTACTCTCTAAGGCGTATCTGTATTGAGTTCGAAAGCTTCTTCAGTTCACATGCAGGCAGCTACGTTATTAGCATGTATATGCTAGAGATAGTATTGCACCCCTTCCCTCACAACATGTATCTCTCACAATGAAAACACGCACACAGCACAAAGCGTACAGTCAAGAACATGCATACCCAGTCCTTTATTCTTACATACGTACGCATACACGAATGCTCCCACACAACGTGCTACATCTCCAAACACACACACACATACACACGTGTGCAGGCACAGGAACACATACATGATCCATACATACGATGGATATGGAGGCACAGCGTACCACACATACAAACACACACACATACACATAGACATGCATACAGAGAAACATAAGATACACTCCCCCTATGCGTCCCAAGTACACACGCATATTCACATACCAAAGCATATTCCCAGACAGCCTGCAAACCCAGCCCTTTACGCACACATGCATGCGCATATATATATATATATATATATATGCGTGACCCCACACAAAGTGTACTGCCTCACATATACACACACACACAGAGAAACACATACACACACCCCATATGAGGCATAGGTACGTATATACACACATATAGCGAAGCATGTGATAATCTTCCTACGTAGAGTGCTGTATATACATATATACACACACCGTACCACAGCCCACCGCACCGTCCCGCTATTACACATACATACCGAGACAATGGACACTCGCATACGCAGTAGTGGATGTATACGTGAAGCTTCATAGAGAAAACTTACACATAAAACCAGTAACATACTCACATACATACATACACACATACATACATAGGTACATCCATACATGTATACGTAGGTACAAACATATGTCCATACATACATCCATAGACATCAGAATATATGGCCACGTAAGTTTGTATATATATATATATATGTGAGTGTACTTTTACCCACAGAGAGACTGACAATAAGCACACTGGCATGTTTTGAATCTAGTAATGTGGGCATGCACATACACACTTCCATACACACTCACACACCCATTGCTGTATGTTGCTGTGCGTGCATGTATGGTAGGGGCTAGAAGAAGAAAAGTAGTAGAAAGTTTTACATAATGGAAGAAGGCGTAAAGAATAGAAATAGACAAAACGGAACGTCACCAACAGCAGCGATAATTTACACCAAGCAACAACTGCGTCATTATAATAAAAGAAAACAAATTCCGTGTGTGTGTGCACATCATCTCGCGTGAAAGCAAGATAGAATAATAGAACGAATGAGAAAAGAAGACGTCAGCGGGTTGGAGGATAACAGCTGCAGTCTGTTTTTCAACACCTGCTGCTTTACAGTGGACGGAAGAAGGGCCGCTATGCTGACATACACGACGCATGCAGACATATACGACGCATGCAGACATACACGATGCATGCAGACATATACGACGCATGCAGACATACACGAAGCATGCAGAGACACATGAGGCATGCAGAAGAGAATTACCGTCTGTCTCCACATCTTCCTGGGTGAAGTAGAGAGGGAGGAGGAGGCGCTGCATGTTGCCGAGAGTGAGGGCCCCAACACGGTTTTCGTGTGTCGTCCTCCGAGCGAGTGGCGTCGAACACATGCGCGGGAGAAGAAGTGAAAAGAAAAAGAGAAATCTAAGCAAAGTAGTCCCCCTGCTCTGTTTGTATGTATGTTTGCATGCGCCTCTCCATTTTCCTTCTCCCCTCTGAAAATGCCAGTGACTGACGCTCATTCGCCAGTAAGTCTAGTTTCACACCTTCTCGTTCTCTCAATACTACTGACAGTCAATTCACCGTCAGTTGAAAACTTCTATTCCCTATACATTCTTTTCCTCAAAACGGCTGACAACACCAGGCTTTATTTGCCAGTATAAGTAATTTCCAACTTTGTATTTTGTTTAGACCTAACACGACGCTTTCTTCGTCAGACATATATGTATATACGTGTGTACTGCTCCCCTTGTTTTTCTCGATTTCACTGACATCACGACGCCTTACTTTCCAGTGCATGTGAATTCCATCTTTCTTTTTTGTCCGTTATACTGACACGACGCTTTCTTTGTCAAATACATGTATATACGTATCTACTTTCCCTCTTCGTTTCTTCAGTAACACTGACACAACGCTTTGTTTGACAGTATAAACGAATTCCATCAGCTTGTCTTCAATACGACATATACGTCGCTTTGTTTGCGCGATACATATATCTATACTCTCCGTCCTCGTTCCTTCAATAATAACGACACCACGCTTGATACGTAAGGAGATATCAGCTCCACCTTCGTTTTTTTTGTAATACTGACACGACATTCTACTTGCATATATAAAAATCTATATATGTACATATATATGCATATATATATAGGTAGTTCCCATCTTCGTTTCTTCAACCAGACTGATACGATGCTTTATTAGTCAGAACTCATACTGTCCAGCTTCTTATCTCGAATGATATCAGCACGACGCTTTCTTTGCCATATGTATCTATATATGTGTAGTTCCCATGCTGTTATCCTCAATCACACTAACACGATGCTTTATACGCCATTTTATGTGATTTTCATCTTTTTCTTTCCTTCAAAAATACTAAAACGGAGCTTCATATGGAAGTATATATAATTTCCGGAACGACTATTAACACGCTTTCGCTAATATAGAGATTATTCTCTACTGTCTCTTTCTCCAGTGCTACTCATATTCTTTCGCAAGCGTGTATATATTTTGTGAATCTTCAATAGTACTAGCACTACTACGCTGGCGTACCATTTTTTTACGTTCTGTCCGTTAATAATGACAGACTCAGCCCTTTACTAAAAAATCGCAAACGTTTTTGCTCACTCCTTCCTTCCTATCCTACTCCATCAACTGAAGCAAAATTATATCTTCCAGAAAAAAAGAAAGAGACACTTCGACAAAGCATAAAACATACACCTTATATACATGTACACACATACATGTGTATATATTTGCATGTATATGTGTATATATATATGTATGTGTACAATGTTAAAGGCAAATCTATAGATATATCTAGGGTCTCTCTTTCTCTTTTTCTCTCGGCTGTTTACTACTCGTAGACGAAAGACCTTTCAAAGAGCAATCCTTCAGACTTTAAATTTTTTCTTCTCGGGGTTCGCAGACAGAATTCCTCTCACAGAGTAGTGTGGCCGAGACTTACATCAGCCTTCTACTATTCAAATACATATCTTCTTCCACGAATTGATTCCCTACAGTCTGCAGGACCGTGCACTAGTCGCGAAGAATACATCTGCCAAGTCTCATTTGTGTAGACGTAACTGCCTTCAAAGATAATCCACTACCCCGCGTAAAGGGCTTCTACCACTGACCGAGGAAACTGCATTCAAACATGGTAGTCTTCTTCTCCTGTTCACTCTTCTTCACCTTCTTTCCTTCTCATGCACATACCGCTTAAAATAGAAACCAGTTTTCAACACATACTATTATCACTAGTACTACTACTACTAGTACTGCTACTACTACGCTGTACTACTCGCGAAGACGCCTTTGACAGAGTAATGTTTGGGACTCTTTCATTTTTTCTCACCACGACATTTTTGACCATCTACTACTCGCAGGTAAAATACTTTCCAATCATGGAAAGTCTCTGACACACGTTATATAATCTCTGCAGAAACGAAATTTCTTCGCTAATAGAAAACACCTAGCAAAAAAGAGATGGTTGGCAAGCGCCTCTTCTTTCGAGGCCTCACAACATGAGTCTCTGTGCACTATGTGTGTGCGAAGTTGTTATGAGGACGTCCTTTTAGTAACCACTGCGAAGCCTTCCTTCGTGTCTTTATGATACTTCCCAAGCAACTGTACTGATTGTCTGCTTTACATGACAGCAGAGCTAGACATAAGTCCTTCATTTTAGTGTGAAAGGAAAAAAAACGTGAATATAGCTTCCTCTATCTAATTTAAGAACGACACTTCTGCAAGCAAATGATGCCCTTGCGACTACCCCTAGAACTCGCAGAATTCACACACCACTCTTCCAGATAAAGAAGACCCGCCCTTCCTTTCCTCCTACTTTGGTCGTTGTCTTTGAAATATTCTTCGTTTTTCTACTTCACCCCATACAGCACTCGACGTCCCTCTCTGTCAGTCGATTGCGAACCTCGTCATCTATACAAAACAGTCAAGATCACGGTCCCAACCACTAATTAGTAATTGCATGTGTGTCTTGGCGTTTCTGTGTTTGTATGTGTGTGTATTCGTTTGGTTGTGTATGTGTGCCTCCAGTTTTATTTGTATCTCTGTATGTTTGTGTGTGTATACCAAAGGTCAGATGTAGAGCCTGATAAAAGGTGTGCACTGAACTGCAACAAATAAATTTTCTTTTCAATTGCTGAACAAGAAAAAGGTTCTTTAGTTTTAGTCGATGGACTTGAACAGAGGACGTCCTTTCGGTTCCCCCTGATTCCTGTTGCACTGCAAACCAGAGAGATGTGACACCCTTCTTTCTCATTGGAGAGAGATTTCCGCTGTTTATGCATTTATACAGTTGAAAAATTCTTTAAATCAGAACCTCTCACTCGTTGTGTTGTTATTGGTGCTACTACTGCAAATAGAAAGATCTCCTTCCTTCACTTATAGGACCCCTTTCACTCGTTATGCTAGTATTACAACTGCAGATAGAAAGAATTCTTTCTTTCATACCAGACCTGTCACTAGTGTGCTACTGATACTACTGCAGATAGAAAGACGTGCTTCATATAGACTCCGCCACCACCACCACCTCCTCCTCCACTATTACCACCATTACCACCACAGGTCTCCCCAATTCACTTGTTTGCACAAATATGTTGTTTCTCTATTTAAACTTCAGAGGCACATGAACGGGGTTTCTCTACTACAAGTATGATGGGATACTCCTGTGATTTTTTCATTGTTTTCCATGGAAGTTGCACGAGCATTAGTGCGTAATTGGTGCTACGACAGTGGGTAGAGAAAGAAGTGGGTATATACAGTGCACGACCACATGTTTCACGCTGATTATTGAGGGGAAGGGAGGGAATAAAATTTTTTTTGGAAATATCTGTTGTCTTTTTTTTTCCTTTCACAAAACAGTAAAAAGCGGTAGCGGGACCGATTATTACGTTCTATCTGGTGCTGCAAGAAAAAGTATAGACACTGACACCAGTTATGTTTTCAGACCATAATACCAAAAGTTTTAAGAGACAGGGGCAGCAGGAGGGCGGGCAGGCACACAATGGTAGAGAAACATATGCTCTCATTACAAATTCTTATGAGTTATGAAGACACTGCTGCTGTGCCCCACAGGTTATTAGTCTCCGCAATATAGAAGTAAAGAGATTCCTACTGTTGTCTTTTTCTATTTGGTTAGAATTCCATATACAAGTGCTGGCGTGGCTGCTGTGCGTTTCCAGAGATAAACCAGAAGGCGCAAACCCACACTACGCACACTACTGGAAATCGAGAAAGGAGTAAGGATTGAAAAGCGGTAGAGTGACCATGTGCATAGCATGGCATGTGAAGGCTCTCTCGCGGTATACCGTCATCAAAAGTTTTGGAGGCAACAGAAAGAAGAAGATAGAGAAGACGGGACCGAAAGGGAATGATTGACAGACGCACAACGCAATACGCAAGCCTACGTTATATGTGCGGACAACAGGCCTTCGTAGCACTAGCCACAACAATCACTCGCAATAGTTATATATATATATATACATATGTATATATGTATGTTATATGGTAGGCCTCCATAGCACTAGCCACACCAATTACTCGCAATACGATAGTATATACATATATATATATGTATACATATGTGCATATGATAGGCCTTCCTACCACTAGCCACAACAATCACTCGCAATACTTCTACACCTTAAACTACTGTGAGTACATTTTAACTGGCCTCAGTAGAAACAAACACACAATGGCACGCAGAAGTACACTTCACTATCACATACATACATACGTATATATATATATATTTATATATGTTATATGTATGAGGGCTTATTAGCAGCAGTTCCAGCAGGACACACACGCACAGCTGTAGCATAAATGTGTATACAAGGTTAAGATGGCGACATCCACAGCGATGACAGAGGCTACTACAATCAATAGATGCATATGGGGCGTGAGTAACGATGCCATAGCAGTGGCACGCAAGACTACCACATTATGCGTATATGTATTATAGGGCCTCTACAGGGAGACACAAAGAGCAATACTGAGAGGCCAAAACAGCCTGAAAAGCAGATGGATGTGTGTAAACCCTCAGCAGTGCTAGACACAGCAATGCTACGTAGGATAATACCATGTCTATGTCAGTTAGGCGTCGTTTTAGATACGCACACCATGGCATGCGGAAGCCACGAGGATGTGTTGAAGACTTCGATAACGAAAGTAACAAAAGGGTTTCTGTGCACGGCTACCCCCCAAATGTGTGCTGTAGAGGACCTCCGCGACACGCACTCTACAATATGTATATGTATACCAAATTTCAGCGGGTGAGAGAAGTTGCAATGACACACACAATCATACGTCACGTAGGTGCGAAAGAGGCTTTCATAGCGAGAGCGATAACACTGACATGCACAACTACCTCGTATAGATGCAGGGGTACCGGGCCTCCGTTACACGCAAGACTGCGTTATATATACGCCTGTAGATCCTCGGCATTGACAGCGACGATGATTACACGCATGTAATCATACTTTGAACTCATGTAAATGATGCCTCAGTAGAAATGGCTACAGCAGTGACATGCATGGCTGACGACGTCTTGCTTTTCCCTTGATTTGCCATTTCCGTGTATATACAGAGAGAGAGCCACCATAGCGGTGCAGTGGCCGCAATTCCCCTGAAAAAGAGTGGAGAAACCAACATAGCGGGAACGTGAAAGACTGTCCTCTCTCGAGTAGGGAGCATGAGAAAGCGTGAAACTGTTGTAGCACGCCTCTGCATGTTTTGAGGCAAAAAGAGGATACCGAACTCCAAAACAGATGTACGATAGAATGTGCACGAACACTCTTTTTATTTATACGGTGTACGATTACCAGCAGTGATAAAGACGAAATAAATCGAGAGGTGTTGTGATGGGCAATATTCCTAGCATGTTTGCTTGCAATCAAACGTCTAGGTCTCGAGAAATATTCTCAGGACGTCCCTGGGAAAGCGAACGTGGTATCTTCAGTCGGAGGGACCAAGAAAAACACATACAGACACACACACACAAGACCTGCGGCGCATTACTAACTTCCTTATGACTTCTTGTAGCTGGGCAGTACCGATGCGGTACTGTTTTTTCTACGTAGGCAACCGTTTTGCTTTAACTTTGGCGTCGTGACTCCTCGATTGAGGTGAGGGAACGGGAGGACACTAGGAGATTCCCCGAGGGGGTCATTACGTTTGGAAACTCCACACAAAAATGTTCGACTGGTTCTCCATTGGGCCGCTACGGTAAGTGAACTGCGTTTTGCTGAAGTTTCTGTGTAGCATAGGATAAATTGAGCGCGATTTCCTCGGCAGAACTTTTTCCAGCTGCTGAACTGAATTGAATTGCGGTGAACGTACTTCTCCGAGTTGTGCGTTGACGTTGTTCAAATTGAGGCAATACGTTTTTTCGAAGATATCACTGTACCAAGCAGACAAACTCGGAAATAACGCGTGGAGTTTCATATGGAAATACGTAGCACCTATATGCAAAGCCGCTTCTATACATATATGTATATGAAATCATCCACGTCTCCCCAGGCTCTCTCTCTACGTAGACATAGATATATATATTTACGTTGCGCGTGCGGTGTCTGTTTTAATTTTTTTCACTACAAAGCACTGTCGAGGAAGGAGTAATATGTGGACATTTTGAAGCAGAGCGGCTCAAAAGATTTGTAGGACGCTTATTTCTCCTTTTGGTCGGTGGGTGCTGACATAGTCTCGCTCCACTTGCCAAGTCGAAGAGACAGCAGAGAACGTCGAGCAAATACCGGTTAGAGGGAGAAGAAGCAACTCGACACACGATGTGACTGCAGCGAAGAAAACTCATAATGTCGTCGATAAACCGGGGTAGCCAAGTAGCAGTACATGGTCTTTGCATCAGTTGCCGACATGTTTACTGTAGTTCACGGTGCACTGAGTGTGTCTGAGTGCACAACGTGAGTATGAAGCAACAGATACTACAATTAACTCCCCGAACCAACAATCATACCCACATGCTAATGAATATAGGTGCGCAGGAGGCTCACTGTAGAAGTCCCGTTGTGTCTGCGTGTGTCCGAAAAATGGAGCTACTAACGAAGGAGGCAGTGACTCCTTACAATTCAAGGGCGTAGGGTAGGCTTACGTATGGCAGCCTTCGAGAAGCTGCTTAGCAATGCCGACAAGACCACCTCGAAACTACAGAATAATTCAGAGAACAACTAGCTTCACTGCTGGTTAGAACTGCTGATCAAAAGTTAGCTCCTGTCTGCAGAGAAAGGAGCCATGCCAGTACGAGATCAATCAGCTTCACACCCACGACCCGCGCAAGGCATTGTGCTAAATCATATACCGGCAAACGCAAGAATCAAAGCTCGCAAAGTGTCGTGAAGCAGCTCTGAAGGGAGGAGGCAGAAACTGATGACGCTGTGTCCTGCGTTGCAGGAAGAGTCACTGGAAAAGAGGGAGGTGTCTCTGGGAAAGCAGACAACATTTCCACTGAGGGCTCGGCGCCGATTGGAGCCTTTGCGCAGTACTACTTCGACAGCGCTTTATGCGTAGATTCAGACCTTTACATCCACTCAAAGTTGATCCTTCTGTCAATGCACACCGTCAGCACGCGCACACTGGGAAGCCGCTACAGTTCCCAGTATCGACACCTATACATAATGTACAACAGTACAGTGACTTTGTATTAACCAGCTAAAATGAATAAAAAAAAACAGACTGCTGATTGAACAGGGATGCGGCCAAGGGAACATCAGACTGGAAACGGCAGCTACGCCCTTCAGTTACTATGCTAGACACACCGCCCTCTCTCTAATCGAAGGGTCCACCTAGGATTGCTCGGAAACTCAGCAAGACAGACTCCTGCACTACGCGTATGCTTGCCCGTAAAACTCTCTCGTAGTTAACGTGAAACAGTAAGCAAGATCAGCGTCCACCTATCTGCATGTCCTCTTGGGGGCTCACCCCCAGAGTCGCTTCTTGACGGTGGCTGTACGCATTGGTGGTTGCGGTCGCTTCGGCAGCGTATAAGAACGGTACTTTACGTAGGTAATCTCCCCTTCATGCATGTACGTTATAGCAAGTACTTGTGGACTCTTCGTATATTTATGCATATGCATATAGATCCGTAGTACGTCTAAAAGGCCTTCGGCCTGGTTTGTTGTCCCCAACGCCGTGATGCCGTAGAGCTGGTGTGTTTGGATCTCCACCAGCGTTCTTTGTCTTTAAAGCAACCTGGCCATCGCCACTTACATGGACAGTATGTATATTACCTGTAGTAGTCGGCGGTCACAGGTAGATCTGTAGATTGCGCGCCATTCCTGTGCTGCATTCTACGAGGTGTGTATTCGTTAGGTTTTTCGCCCAGTCAACACACGGGCACTGCTGTTCCAAACGTTGCTTCCGCAATTAACAAGGTCTACCATCGAGTAGTACTACAGATAGCATCACCTTACTGTGTTCGAGGGTCAGCTGTCCTGAGCGGTCCGTGCGTGCCACCGTCTTTGGAGCGGTGACGCTTTCGGCATCTCACTACTATTCGACCTCCCTGGGTTTGTTCGCTACCCACGTGCAGATCGCTCTTAAGCGCAAAGGTAAGATGAGTACGAGCGATCTAGTAGCAGAAAATGCTGCAACCGTAAATCTCCGGCTGTGTAAAATGTATAACACCATCCTGTTTCCTTGAATTGCTTCCTGCGTGGGCGCACCCAGACACCGATCCAGACCTAAGTGCAAACTTACTTGAACTGGTAGACCAACGCCTCTCAAAAGTCGCAATACAAACCCCGCGGCCCCGCTTGCCCCTGGCACAGTTGAGCGACGCTTAGCGCAGTCCCTAACCATGTCCTCGCCGCCCGGCCTTCCTTCGCCTCGCTGCTACTACACGCCACCTCCCCCAACACGTGGTCACTGCTCCCAGTCCCCTTCAGTAGCCTAGGCACGCCTTTATGCATGCTCAACAAGTGTCCTTGCCCACGGAATGCGTATCTGACACACCTTACTACCTTGTAGATATGCTCATTGGCTCACTGGTCGCGTAGTGCCTTTCAGTTTCACGGAGACCTGAGTATTCCTGTTGACGAACAGGCTTATGAATATGACGATGAGCAGCTAGAGCCTCTGCCGTGCTTTGGAACAATTGCGCATGTTCAAGCAGAAAGTAACAGGCAAGTTGGTCATTGCAAGTCGTATGGTGGCAAGATAGTGCACTTCAATGAGACACGGCCGCAAGGATGGGAAAGGGGAGCTGAAAGGAAATTCGAAATTCATACAGTATTCAGACGTGCCACCTGCTCATTGAGACGGGCTTAAACACGCCGGCACGATGTATATCCCGGGTGAGGTCGAAGATGGTGTGCCTGTTCGTGACATCTGCTTAATGATATACGCCGCAATCATGTCACGGAAGCCCCGTGATGGAAGTTACGAAGTCATTGAGCGTGTAGCACAATTCTCAGATGAAGCTTTCTGCTCGTCATCAGCGTGCATGGACTCCGCCTCAAGGCCGCGCACATGACACGCTCCTTTGTACACACGTGTATATTTAGACCCCCATATGAAGGCAGCCCTTCCCTACAGTTGTATCAAATACACATGCAGTCCTCAGAAACCAAGCAAACTCTTTGGACGTGGGAGGGGTGGCCACCTACATTTTGCGAAGTAGATTCGCGCACAACGTGTAGAGCAACGGAAGATAGGCGACTAGACACCTGCCTGTCTGCCTCTGTGTATATGTGTGTGCGGCTTTTATCTGGGTTCGCTCGATGTATTTGATCGAGCATACGGAGTACACAACCCATAGCTGCTTGCAAGTGAGGAGTGTACTTACAGCATAACGAATTGCATTCCGTCTACCTCATCGTTCGCGTATGGCTACAGCCGGCGTACGTTGCGCGTGTGTGTATTGCTAGCCTTGGTAGCCAGACTTACGCATCTTGACACAACTGCCCTCCGGTAAGTTAGTCTACAGCAATACGCTCCCTTGACAGGAAGAACTCCCGGTTTTTCGGAATGGTCATTTTAATTATCTTTATATGAAATCTGCTCAGAGCTGACCCTCGGAAGCATGCCATACGGTACCTCTTCCAGAAGAGTTACGGTATCATTGAGTGCCGTAAATATATAGCCTGCGTATTACTCGTTCTTTGTGGACTAACTTCCATTAAAGCAAATATGCTAGAGGGTCAGACGGCTTCGCCGTAAGCTATCGAAGTTGTGCAGTTGAACTTGTCTCACTAACATAAGCGGTGGACCTCGCTGTTGTGAACCGCTCAGGACGGTGGACTATACGCTTGTTCGACGTACACCAGCACCCGTCGGTACGAAAGTGGGAAAGTGTGAAAGTTACACTCAGATTAACGTAGATGAGTGGACTTGTGTGGAGAACGCCACGCAGCTGACATCCTTCTAGTATGTGTGTGTGTACGTGGACAACAGCGTCGTGTCGTACCGGACTCAAGAGATTCAGGATATATAATGCCAAAGTGACTGCTACCCAGCAGATGATCATGTGTACTTCTTAGTAGCCTTTGTAACTCATATTCTAGGCGCAGCAGATTGAGACAAGGAAGTGTCGCTTTTGCAGCGCAGAGCGATGGGCAAATGGTGCTGACGGTAAGTAGAACATTCGAATCGTGTAAAAGCCTGGGAAAAAAGAAGTGAAACCCGTGACGATTTACTGCGCCAGTTTGAATCGACGCCTTCAACATCCAGCTGCAGAAACTATCTGCAGGAGCTGTAGACCGCACTGTGGGTCACAAGGCAAGATGGGATGACAATGCTTAACAGTAAAACAGCTATTGGGAGTAAGTCAGTCGTGTATACGTGGATTTCTTGAGCTTAGCAAGAGTGAACCCTCCGGAAGCAAACGTATGCGCCGCGGGTGGGTTGTGCTCCCTGGCGCCAGGAGGAGTAGAGTGTAGAATACTTCACAACAATCGAACAGACGAGCCCGCTTGCCTCTGTCACACCGCCAAAGACTCTTACTAAAGGTCCATAGTCATACTCACGAGCTCTTTATATTTTACGGAGCCCGAAATGGAGGAGTGGAGTCCGTGTGACCCCCTGATTCAAAGCATGGCTCGCTGGCAGTTCATTGTCACCGAGCATGACACGGAAGAGTCAACGGCACATGCATGTGCAGGGCTAAAATCTGTCAACTGTCCATCATGATTTCACAGGAAAAGCGTCCTGAAGCCGTCTACATACACGTCCATTCATCCCTAAGTATAAATGGGAACACCGAAGCAAGCAGCTAGATATTTTTTGACGTTCTCCTTTCCCCTTGTGTCTCCATTTCGTTGGCGTCGCTGGTGCGGAAGGCGCCGTTTGTCATGAGTTCACGGACGTCCAACCACCAACTAGCTACCTTTACCGTGGTTTTTGTAGCGTCGTTTGTTGTGTATACGTCCACAGCAGCACAAAGCCGCAAAGACCACTTTCGTAGTAGTGTAGTAGCCATTGTGCCGACGCCGCTCTGGGCGGCTCTTCCCCGATATCGTTGGCGGCCACCGTTGAGTCCTTGCTTTCCGACTATCCTTCCATTTTCGTCGTGAAAACTGCGTAAAACGTTCGTAAAAGACGTTGCCGGCACTTACATATGTGTCCGTAGAGGTAGCTCTTTCTAAGCCGTCTCTCTGATACGTTTATAATGTGGGGCTACCAACAGCGTTTTCTGTCAGCCGACGTGTTGAGTGACGTGGGTGGATGTTTTCAACGCCCTATTGCGGACACGACACGCACGTCTCCCACTGCTGGTTGCTCTGCTCTCAGCAGCGGCTAAGCTTCACAGCGTTGATGACGAACCAATTTTCTTTTCTTACGCGCCCTGGTTTAGGCGTCTCTTACTACCAGTCGTGGATTAACCGCGGAAACGCAAAGTACGTACCTGCAGTTTCCACGATTCTACAGGCCATTGATGCTTCCCGTATGTGAGCGCTTCATTCTTCTTTTTTCTCGTTGACCACGAACACATTGTCCTGTACTTGCATCTCTTCCCCATCTGCGGGCTTGTCAACCTGGTGGCCCTATAAATGCTTGTGTGAGGCGCTTCCGTATCTGACATTAGCGAACATCACCGGACCCTACAAGCAACGCTTTCGTTGACAACGCAAAACATATTTAACGGCGGCGGCCAAGTACAGGCACCTTTCCTTGTTGTCTATGCGTGCCTAATGGTTCATGTTACGGAAGCGTCCTGTCACGAGTTTTCTTGTGTTTACCGTCTCTTGAAAGGTTTTCTCTTCCGGGTAGCAGCCTGTAGTAGTTCTCTAGAAGCAGCTGTAGCTGGGTGTGCGTAGACACTGCTCACGACTCAGATCCAGTAGAATGGAAAACGCCCCTCTGTATCGTCAAAAGTACACCAACACAAAGATATTTGCGTAGTGGGTTTCACGCATAGTTGGGTCACTATCTCCACTACATGATTTCCATCGTGTGGCTTATATGTATAGGCTTATTAGCTGTTTGGAGCTGGAAAAGGCTCGTAAACAGCACTGTGCGAAATATATTTTTTGTCTCCGCGTCTACAACGCAGGTGCGTGTGTATCAACGAACACGTCAGCCGTGCGCTCAACGATGATATATTCGCTACTGGCAAGTGGCTCAACATATAGGTATACTTTTATGAGGTGTGCGTCTATATCTCATTCACCATCAACATTCACGTATGTGTAGTCACCACCCCTTCATGCATGCAGATATGTATGTAGGGCGTGCTCATTTTAACGTACGTACACATGTACTATATAGAACTATACATATATATATATGGGAAAGTTTGTATATACGCATGTGTCTATGTCGACGCCTAAACAGGTGCCGTATTAACATGTACTGTAGTATGGTGGAAGTTCGTATAGATGCATGTCGCTGCTGCGCCTATATCGCCGGCCATGTTGACGCATGCTGTACTATGGAAGTCTGTGTAAATGCATGTCTGTATGTACTCGTCAATACTGCCGACCCTATTCGCATATACAGTGGGGTTTTTTCGCCTTTTACTAAGGCTGCAGCCTGGCCCTGTAATTCCTTGTGTTTTGAGGCGCCTCTGTATTTGAAGTCGGAGGCAATGACCACTACGTCCTGCGTAATATTTAATAGGCAGACTCTACATAACGGTAGTAACAAAGTACTAACGACACGTATGTATGCAGCCCTGTGCTTGTGCAAAGTGCATACTTGAAGAGTGGTTGTGAATGTGTGCTGAGTGTCAGTGCAGTGTTAGTGGTAGTCAGGCTCTACTCAAAAGGACGGGAAAGCACAACCAGCAAAGCAGACATGCGTTCTTCTTTCTAGACCTAGTCTCGAAGGATGCACAGGAGAAGTCAGGAAAACAGCCCGCAGGAATGTTAACAGTGAAGTTTACCATAGTACTCTCTGTCAAAATTTTCTGAATTTTTTTTAGTGGCGACTGTTTATGGGGCAACGCGGGATGATGATAATGATGCAGTCAACGCCTGAAAAATGAATAGTGTGAGAAATGGAGACTAATTCTGAAGTAGCCGCCGCAGTGAGTGGAGCCGTGCGGTGGCTGTCGTCGGAATGGGAACGCGTTCTGGAGGAATTTGGTGATTTGCATGCAAGAACTCCTTACTCTGCCTCTACTAGTACTACTGCTACTACGCCTACTGCTGCTGCCGTGTGTTCTGGCGGAGGGCCAGCAGCTGCATTCGCAAGATGGTATAGTAGTGTTACTACAGGAGATATCTTTTCTGGCAGGGCGAGTACTAATAATACTACTACTGCCGGTGGAGCACCAACTACTGCAACGCACTTTAAGAGAGTTCCAGTAGCAACGGCAGAAAAAGGAAGTCACTTGCATTTGGAGAAGGATGATGAAGAAGAAGAGAGAGCGCCGATTTTCAAAGGCGAGGATGCTCCCTACAAGCCTCCACCACCCAAAACATATGCTGCTGCATCTGGCGGCAACCTTCTTTTCTGGAGGAAAAGACACCAGCAATACGCTCGGAAATTTCTCTACACAAATATCGCACAAGCGGGAGGACGTAATGACGCAACTACTCCTTCAAAATACTCGACTATCCCTGTAATTTCTCTGTCATCTCTCACTTGTTGGTAAGCGAGTGCTGTCGTTCCTGCTGTTGCTTTTGCTGCTGTTGCTGCTGTTGCTGCTGTTGCTGTTGCGGCTGCTGCTGTTGCTGCTGTTGCTGTTGCTGGTGTTGCTGCTGCTGTTGCTGCTGTTGCTGCTGTTGCTGCTGCTGCTGTTTCTGTTGCTCGTGCTGTTGTTGCTGAGATTTTATCAGAACATTCTTGTTGCAGACAGAGTGTGCTTGGGTATATATGTATATACATATAGCGCCTATGATGTATACGCTGCTGCGTATATTGAGAAACGCCTACCTACCCCCCGGTGTAGCGGTGGTTACGCACATCACCTTGGTCTACACGTGCTGCTTATTTCTGTTTTCTTCTGCTTTGACAAGTTATTATTACGTATGCCGCTACTATTGTGGCTGGTGTTGGTGGTCTCTTCCCCTATGAGTTGTTGTGATGGCTATTTGTGTCGACGTGTGTGTATGTGCAGATGTGTGTGGACGTGTAGGGTAAGTCTCTGTGTGTGTGTGTGTCTGTGGACGTGTATGTGTGTGTGTACGTCTAGATGTACCTGTGCTTGCGCGTATGTATATATATATATATATATATGTTTTGGGTTGTAAATGTATGTATGTATGTATTTGTGCGTATGTATGTGTGTATGTATGTGCGTAGATAGCAACGAACAGCATGATGTTTCGCCTTTTCCCTCACGTTGCCTATTGCTGCGAGTGCTGCCGCCACTGCTGCTGCTGTTTCTGCACATATGCGAGGGAATGACGTGGGGGCATGGCGATGCTCATTGCTACTGTCTCTCAGGCATACACTCACACATACACTCAGACATACACTCACACAAACACTCACACCAACACGCACACGAACACTCACACCAACACTCACACCAACACTCACATCAACACTCACACCAACACTCACATCAACACTCACACCAACACTCACACCAACACTCGCACGCACATACACGCATTTTGTGTGTAATACAACTACTGCAAGAGCTGCTCGACACCACCTTTGACAGTTACGCTTGTCACACTATGCGGTGCAGCTGAGTACTACTACGTATGCACATGCGTGCCAGACATAACATACGAAAACCTGTAAACATATATATATTTCCCTTGTACTATATGTATATGGAGAATATATAGAGAGAGAGAGAGAAGAGGAGCATCTTGACAGCTTCTTTTATAGTTACGCTGGTCACACTGTGCGATGCGCCTGAGTGTCATTACAGATGCACGTGGGTGCCAGACGTATACGTACGCACACATATATAGAATGTACGTACAATGTACGTATACGTATGTGTGTATATATATTTATAATTATAGATATACATATATATATATGTATATATACGTATACTGAAAGGGGAGCTCCAGAACCCCTAGGACTTTAAGACTTCTCAAAAACTATTAAACCATGCGACGTACTTGAATACCTGTCATGCAAACATGCCTGCTAGAGGCATACGTACACAGACACATATATATATGTGAACCAAAAAGAAAGCTCGTCGACTCCTTGGAGAATTTCGCTTGTCGACCAAGTTCACACCTCGCAAAGCACCTATGTACTCTTACGTATGAACACATACGTGCCAGACATATTTTAAATGATTTCTTATTATATGTGTAGTATATAATACTCCCAGAGAGAAAGAGAGCGAGACACTGAAAGGGCAGCGTGTGAGAGCTGCGCCTAAATACTCCAAATCTTGGGATCCACCAGATATATATTACGCAGGAACGTGTGTGCCACACGTATACTCAAATATGTACATATATATGTAAATATAGAGAGAAAGACTGAATGTTAAAAAGCTCTTCCAGCAACATTGAAGATGTTCACGTCTAGCGATATATATTTGTATCTTCTTGCATGTGAACGTACGTACCAGATGTGTATGTATACATGTATATATGTATATGTGTAGGTGTATAATAGTTGTACGCAGGTGTTGGTAGGGGCCTTTTTCCTCGTAGGAAAGAATGTTTGTGTGCTCGTGAGTCTTGAAGAGAGACTCATATATATCTCTCTCTTCTATGTATAGGACATACAGTCGCTAGCAGCATCCCGATTACTGAACGCCTTTGTGGACACGTCGCTGAGTGGCGGGGTGATAATACTACTGGTAGTATCATCAATCGTGAGCGACCTACATGCTATTCGGCGAATACATATCATAGTGGTAGTTACAGTACTAGCAGTTGTGAGCCTCGTACATGTTGCATTGCGATAATATATCATTTCGATAGTAAGAGCACCAGCAATCGTGAGCTGCATGTTATTTGGCACGGATACATATCATACTAGTAGTTACAATATGTGCTGTAGTAAACCTCTTACATGTGTTTAGGCCAGCACATGTACATTCTATAGAGAGTCATAGTCAGTGCGCTGTTTCAGACATTTTGCGTATCCGCACATATGCTGTTCGTCTTCCTCTGCTGTTCACTGGGAGGGTTTACATGTCTGCTTGGTTGACACGGCGTCATGGAAGTGGTGTACAGTGACAAAGCATCTCACAGGAACACCCGCTGAAACAGAAGAATGAAGTCACTCAAGAGACCTACCTATATGTACATATATATATATATATATATATATGTATATCAATCATGTTAGTGTAAATGTAAGATGTATACATATATAGAAAGAGAGAAAGAGAGAGAGACAGAGAAAGGAGTCACGTAAGAGACTTACCCTACGTATCTTTACATTTGTGTCAAAATTATGTCAGTGTAAATATATAGATGTATACATATAGGGAGAGAGAGAGAGAGAAAGGAAGAGAGAAAGCGTTATTCGAGTATATAGAGAGAATGTCTCTTGATGCTGCCGCAGAAACGAAGGAGGGGGAGAACACTACGTAGTAACTCCACCTCAATGTATAGTAGTGTTGCCTCAGTAGTAGAAAGGGAAAGAAACAGCTGTTTTACAACCGACGCTTACACTTGTGGTACGACTGCAGCAGAAACAGCAGTAGCAGCAGGAAGGGCAAAAAGATGGGATGATGTAGTGAAGAAGGCAGGAAGAAGGGAGGGTCGGGAGGTGTACGTCGACTGCTCCTGTTGTTACTGCTGCCTAAAAGCAGCAGGCTTCTATAAAATAGCAGCCAGTACCCACCCACGCTTACAAACAATGTACTGATACTGCAGCAGCAATAGAAATAGCAGCATCAATAAAAGCAATAGCAGTAGCAGCAGTAATAGCAATAGAAGTAGCAGCAGCAGTAATAGCAATAGAAGTAGCAGCAGTAGTAATAGCAATAGCAGTAGCAGCACTAGAAGCAAGAAGATTCCGTTACGTATTGTGAAGGGGGAGGGGCATCGTTAACCTCGTTTGCTCCCTGTATTACTGTTGCAGCAAAAGCAGCAGGAAGATGTGCATTAGCATTTTAGCATCAATCTATGCAGTTCACTGCAGCAGCAGGAGCAGCACCAGCGGCAGGAGGGGCAGCAGGAGGAGGAGGAGCAGCAGCAGAAGCAGCAGGAGGAGCAGAGGCAGCAGGAGGAGCAGAGGCAGCAGGAGGAGCAGAGGCAGCAGGAGGAGCAGAGGCAGGAACAGGAAGAAACTCATTTGTGCTATGTACTAGTGTTTGTAAAGCTTTCTTGAAGGAGCTGTGATAGCTATATATCTCCGTATATGCATATATATGTAAGTACACATATATATAGCTATATATATATATATTAAGTTGCGAAGATTCTTTTTACAAGCTGCGATGACTATATATATATATATATACATCCATATGTAACCTTGTATATGTATATTTGCAAAACTATCTTTGACGAGCTGTGATAGCTACATACATGTATACGTATATTCGACTTCATGTATATTCAACTTTATATATTTGTCAAGCCTGCTTCAACGAGCTGTGGTAGCTATGCATATATATATATATGTATACCTATATCTAAACATACATTCACGTCTGTACAAATATTTATACTTGCAAAGTTTGCGTTGACGAAGTGTGAACTATGCATATAAATGTATACATGAATATCTACATGTATATATATATATATATGTGTGTATATACATAGTGGTAGTTCCCAGTATGTGAGGGTGCGGTGTGAGGTGTATATATAAGAGCATATAAATGCATCTTTTTTGATATGCTGCTGTAAGTTTCTCTTTTTCTTATAGTTTCGTTGGTCGTTTTCTCGTGCATCTATGTTTCTCTTTATGTAGTTGTTGTTGTTAACCTGTGGCGGAATTTGTATAAGAAGGTTTCCACAGATATACATGTTTCACTGGAAGCAGACACTATGTCTCTCATAAGGAGTAAAGTTGATATATATATGTATGTATATATATATATATATATGTATATATATATGTATATATATATATGTTTATCTGTATAAGAAGGCAGTTTATATTAGGTATGAGGAGGGCAGCACATACGTATATATATATATATATATATATGTATATATGTATACGAAGGAGAGAGTTACTTGTTCTGCGTGGCTGTATCAAAAATCAGGAGGGACGCACGCATATATATATATATATATAGATATATACATATGTAAGAGAGTTAGTACTTCTGCGGGGCTGCTGTCAGTGTTTCGATTATTAATGTTGATGCTTGTACTATAATGTAATCGTGCATGTTGTTGATGCTGTTGTGACGTGCATGTTAAGGCAGGATGCACTGGCAGAAGAAGAGGAAGAAGAAGAAGAAGAAGAAGAAGGGGGAGAAGAGAACGACGAGGGAGGAGGAGAAGAGGAAGAAGAAGAGAGAGCAACGGGTGGAGAAGGGGGTTTGTACGACGCCGCAGAAGGAGGCAGAGGAGACAGACACGCAATACGAAACTCTCCGTGTTGTTGTTACGACAGCTATGGCACAGTGCATTCTTCTGTGAGTGTCAGTAGCAACAGCAGCACCAGCAGTAGTAATAGTAGTAGCAGCAGTAATAGCAAGAGTGGTACATGTGAAGAAGACGCTTCTTGTTCTGAGTATGTGGGAAGTGATGGCTTCTGCAGCACTAGCAACAGCAACAGCGGCAGATGTGTGAGGGGGAGCGCGCCAGACGACTGCTGCTGCAGTAGCAGCTACAGCAGCAACGCAGAGGGTCACAACACGTTTCGTCAGTGTGTTATACATAACACACGAAGAACTCGAAGTAGTATTAAAGAGTCGTTTGCTCATGGGAGAGCGGGAGGAGCAAGGAGGAGCAACAGCAGTTTGAATCGTAGCAGTATGGTCATAGGTGATGAGCATGTCAGCAATAGTTGTTTCTGTACATCCCCTTCTACTACTACTATTGATACCAGTACTACTACTACTCCTACAACTGCTAGTAGCAATGGTAGTGCTGCTACTAGTGCTACTAGTGGTAATAGTAGTACTACTACTACTACAACACGACATGGCTGGAGGAAAGAGAAACACGGGGGCAGAAGAGGCAGCAGCATTAGTACTAACAACTACAACAACATGAAACCAAGTAAGCGAAAACATGTGTGTGGCAAGCACCACGGAGACGTAGTGGTGGAGCACACACAGCGGAAGCAACACAGATCTCCCTTCCCTCTGGACGTGAGTCTCAATGAAAAATTATATCTTTTCGCAGGAGACCCATGCATGCTTGGAGTTGATGCCCTTGTGTGCTATACGAGAGATAACTACGAAGCTCCTGACGGACACTGTCTTGCAGCAACGCTCTACGCAAGTAAGCATACAAGTTTAAACCAGTTCCACGTGCTACTTTTGAAGGCAGATATGGCAATCAGAAAATGTGTGGTGTTAATAGGTGCGAGTCTGCCTGTCTCCCTAACTGTATGTATATAGGCGGTCGATGCAGATATATATATATATATATATATATGTAGGTGCGTGTCTGTCTGTTTGACTCTGTGTATAGGCAGTCGATGCATACATATATATATATATATATATGAAGGATTGACGTATGTACATGTCTACGTATTTGAAAGAAAACGTAAGTCTGTTTACGTCGTATACGGAGGAGTTGACAAAAACATAAAAAAGTGACTAGCTAAAACTGCAAAAGAGGGAGATGTAAGGGTTGCTTGGAGTTAGTATTTTCTGCAGTTCATTGAAAGGTGTTATATGCTACTGCTACTGCTGCTATTACTGCTACTACTGTTGTTGCTGCTGTTGATGATAATAATGTTGCTGCTGTTCGTACTGCTGCTGTTCGTACTGCTGCTGTTCGTGCTGCTGTCGTTCCTACTGGTACTGCTGCTGCCGCTGATGCTGTTGCTGTTACTGCTGCTGCCGCTGATGCTGTTGCTGATGATGATACTGCTGCTGCTGCCGCAATTGGTGCGGCTGCTGTTGCTGCGCTGGTACTACTACTGTTGATGCGGCTGGTTTTGATATATTTGTTGCTGCTGCTCATGGTGTTGCTGTTGTTGTTAGTGCTGTTACTGGCTGTTGTCTTTGTTGATGCTGCTGCTGCTCTTATTTTTAACATGATGGATGTGTCCCCGAGCCGGTATTCAGAATGAAAAAGAGAGAGAGCGGATGTATGAGAAAGAGAGAGAAAAAAGAAGAGAGAGCTAGAGAAGCGGGAGAAAGGGAAGAAGAAAAGATGAATACAAAAGAAGGAGAACATTTACACAAACGGTTTCGGTGTAGGGTGACACATCCGCGTATGATCTTCCTGGAAATCGTGTACGTGTTGTCTTCGGCAGCTCTACCATGCAGAGAAAGGGCGTAATGAAGCACTACTACAAGACCAAGCAGCAGAAGAAGAAGAAGAAAAAGAAAAAAAAAAGGAATGGATTATCACAACGCACATATATCGTTAGTGTCTTCATAATCAGCTGCAATAGTCGTACGAGTAGTAGTAGTAGTAGTATCAGTAGTAGAAGTGATAGTAGTAGGACTAGTACTGGTAGTAGTCGTAGTACCAGTAGTAGTAGTAGTAGTAGTATTAGTAGTAGTAGTAGTAGTAATAGTGCTAGTAGTAGTAATAGTACTAGTAGTATTATTAGTAGTAATAGTAGTAGTAGTAGTAGTAATACCAGTAGTACTAGTAGTAATAGTAGTAGTAGTAGTAATACCAGTATTAGTAGTAGTAATAGTAGTAGTAGTAATACCAGTAGTAGTAGTAGTAATAGTAGTAGTAGTAGTAGCAATAGTACTAGTGATAGTAGTAGTAGTAGTAGTAGTAGTAGTGGTTCTAGTATTACTCCTACTAGTAGTAGTAGTAATAGTAATAATACCGGTATTGCTGATACTAATAGTAATGCTAGTACTACAAGTATTAGTATTAGTAGTAGTAGCAACACTAGTCGTACAAGCCATACACTAGTAGTAGTAATATTAGAAGTAGCAGTAATATTAATGCTACCACAATTTCTGATAAGATCAGAAATGAACGGAAGTTTTGTTGGAGTTTTCTTAACAATAGTCTTGGGGTTTACTATGTGTGGCAACTGTTTTTCTCTATGTGCCCATCCCTTCTCTCTATTGTATACTCCTGTATCTAATATATCGATCATCGTGTCTCCTGGTTTTCTTCTTCTTCTTCCTCCTCCTCTTCCTCCTCCTCCTCCCGCTCTTTACTTTTTTTGGTATGTCGTGCCCACTTTTCTTTCGAAAAAAGTCCTTCTCCTTAATTCTTCCTTATCAGTTGGAGGCCCTGAATTGCAAAAGGAAATCTTAACGCTTGAGCGGTGCAAGGCAGGAGAAGCGCGTGTATGTCGATCTTTTAATATACCAGCGTCTCACATCATATACACGGTAAGCGCCCTGGACCGTATACGATGTTACTGGAAGTAGAAGGGGAAGTGGCTACAAGCAAATGTACGTGTGAGTGGCTATATACGTCAGTGGAGTTGTGAGTTTTAAAGTATAAGTGCATGTAGTTTTGTGTGTGTGTGTTTGTGTGTGAGTGCATGTCATAAGTATGTGTATAGTATGTGTGTGCGTGGGACCACATCTGTATATGTGCATATATGTGTCTGTATTATATATGTATATACTACCTGCACGGGGGAGCTACATAACTTCATACTTACTCGTATGAGCCGTATATTTACATTTCTGTCCAACATATATATATATATGTATGTTATATATATATACATATATCCGCTACTTACCTGTCGAGGACACATACATGTATGTGTATGTGTATATGTGTGTGTGTGTTTGTGTATGTGTATATGTGCATGCATTATGTATGTATCTCATATATGCACAGAAGGGCTACATACTACACTACCTGTGCAGACTGTACAAACTATATGTGTATCTGCACATACACTCGCGTAGATGTTTCTGCCCCACATATACATATATATATATATATACGTATATACATATGCTATATATATGTACATATATACGCGTTACTTATGTGTGTTGTATATCTGTTATATATGTATATGTCATATATGTGTATATATGTTTTATGTACATGTTATATATATATACACATATTTTTCATATATTTACAAGTTATGTGTATACATATATATATATATATATATATGTAAGACATATATATATATATATGTATTGTATTTTTTGTTTCTCAGGTGGGTCCCCGAACAAACAGCAAATACTTGACGGCAACACATAACGCGTTGAACGGATGCATACGGGAGAGTCTGTTGATATTAGGAGAGAGAGGACTACGTAGTGTGGCTCTCCCAGTGTATCTTCCCGACCGTGAGGAAGACGTAAAGCGCCGCTTCGGCATTGGCTGTTATAACAGCAAGTACACGAAGCATCACCAGCAGCAACAGCAGCAGCAACAGCAACAGCAGCATTATAATTATGAGAGTAGCGTCACACCTCCAGAGTGGCATGTGAGAGGGTGTGGCTTACAGAGCGAGGAGCAGGAGGGATGTATTATACGTCCTAACGAGTTGTTTGCTTGTCAAGAGAGGAAATGCGGAATAGCAGCACAACGAGGAGGAGGAGGAGAGTGTTGCTGCAACGCATATGAGAAGAGAGCCTCTTTTCGTGGGGTACGGATACAAGAGGAACAAGAAGAAGAAAGGACATTTGCATTTGAAGGACGGCTTGCTAGGCACCCAAACGAAGAGGAAGAGAGAGAAGATGTATCGCTTGCTCGTCTTGGTGGTAATAGGTGGACAGCATTCGTACACACAACATTTCGTAGTCTTCGGCGCTGGCTCGAACGTCTCAGTCATAAAATTGATGCAGTTGTAATTGTTACTCAAAGCCGCCGGCAACAGCGTCTGCTGAGAGGGTTTCTCGCCTTATACTTTCCACGAAATATGCAGGAAGAGGTAAATACGCTTCTCTACGTATACACGCCCACACACACACACACATATACACATAACACACACACACACACACACACATATACACATACACACACACACATACACATACACATACACATACACATACACACACACACATACACATACACACACACACACACACTTACGCACACGCACACGAACTCTTCGTTTTATTACCATTTAGAGTTCTTCTTCTTCGTCTTTTCTATATGGCTCACTCATATACGTGTATCTATTCATGTAGGAGACTAGTTTTCCTTTTTCCTTCTATACCGTGTATATATATATATATTTCTAGTACTATGGTTTCCTTTTCGTTTACATCCTGTTAAGATGATATATATATGTATATACCTAGTGGTATGTCTTCTTTTTCTCCTTTATAATACATCATAAATATACACTTATGGGTTTAGTAGTACGCTTTGTTTTTCTCCCATATCTTACATATGTATATGTATTTGTACCTAGGAGTATGTGTTGTTCTTCCTTCACATCTTACTTATGAAGTATATATATATATATACATATGTGCATCTAGTAGTATGTTTTTTTCTAGTTCCATACTCTTTGCATAGATATGTGTGTGTATGTATGTGTACTTACTAGTAGGTCTTCTTTTTTCTCTGTATCCGATATATATATATGTATATTTATATACGTAGAAATCATTCACTGGTTTTTGCACACTTCATTTTCCTTACTGTTCCCGTATTTCTTTCTTTCTTTCGATGTTTATCCACCTACCGCATTCATCCGTTTTGTTTTCGTTATCATATATATGTTCATTTTTTTCTGAATCCCTGTTGCTTTTTTGCATGCAGATAAGTATGCTTTTTGAAAGTCCTCATATTCATACTACGAATGAGTATGGTATGCGTACGTAGAGACCCTTCACCTGCTTACATGCACGCACACACACACACACTCCATTTCCACTACCATTTATACATTTATTTCTCTTCTTTTTTGTATCCTATTTTTCCCTAGCAGCCGTTCACGTGTTTCCACATACATCGTATTTCCATTACCATTTTCATATTTCTTTCGTGTATATCTTTCTCTGTACATAGCGTCACATGTGATGCTTATTAGCTATTCATTTGTTTTCTCGCGTCTATATGCGTATCTATCCAATATAAAAAGAGAGAGACCTCCACTATGTGGATTCGTGTGTGTGTGTATGTGCGTGTATGTGTGTGTCTGCGTGTATGAGTGTGTGTGTGTGTGTGTGCTATTCGGCCAGTCTTCAAGGGACACTCTGCATACGTGGATATGCCTGCGAATATATGTGTGTGTATCTCCATATCCACCACTTCTAGCGAGCTCCCACGCACAAACAAGAGAACAGCTACAGTACGCCTACAGTACACATGTATGTGGCATTCTGTGAAAACGTGCGTATGGGAAAACATCCGTCTTTCCCCTTTTTCTCCACCCCTTCACAATATATGTATATATGTACACAAACATTAACGGAGGAATACAATATATATACATATATGTATATATGTGTATTGATATATATACATATTGTATGTACGTACGTACGTACACGTTGGATTACAATATACAGAGATATGAATACATGTACACGTTGGTGCCCAGAGGACTGCGATACATATGTTCATATATTCGTTTACGGAGGAATCTATTTCAGACAAAAAAATGCTTACATATATGTATATATATGTATATGTGTGTAATTATTTTTGTTTGTATGCATATACATATATATGTATGCATATAAACATGTGAAAGGGTTCACTGTATGGTTTTGGAAGTATGCATTCTTTGTTTTTCCGAATGTTTTTCTTGTTACATGTAAGAAGTATATGGTCATCATACCAATCCGTCTTTCTAACTTGGAAGAGCTTCCAGTGGTTGACGTCTTGTATATATCTTCCCCACATTCGCTGCAAGTGTTATTATATGAGTTCATATACGTGTGCAATCGCTATCAAATGAGTCCATATCTGTATGCAGGTATTATTATATGGATCGAGATATGTACGCAAGTGCTAATTATGAGTATATATATATATATGTATATGTACTCAACTCCTCTACTGTACGAGACAATATATATGTACACAAATGCTACTATGTGAGTTAATATGTGCGTGCAACTGCTATTATATGAGTGTGTATCTGTATGCAACTGCTGTTGCTACTACGTTTTCTAGGCAACTGCAGTCCACCACTTGCCTCCAGAGACCGGCGACGCCGGGGGCCAGATAGCGCTGGCTGCCCGACGCATACGCATAGCAAAGTTGAAATGTGTCTCTGTCAGAGCGAAAAATAAGAAGGCACAACGTCTCGTAATGTGCAAACAGCAGCAGGAGGAGCAGCAGGAGGAGCAGCAGCGGCATCAAGACCAGCAGCACCAAGAAGAGGAGCAGCAAGAGCAGCACATGCAACAGCAGCAGCAGCAACAGGAGGAGGAGAGTGTAGAGAAGAGCAGTGGTATGGCGGTATATGCGAGAGAGGACCAGTGCAAAGGAGAATATCATCATGGCCATGAGAGCGGAAAAAAACATGAGACAAGTGACCCTATATTTGGGTATGTGTGTAGCCGAAGAGCTGCGTGTAAGGAGGCAGACCTCATAACAGCGAGCAGCGTGAAGTGCGGCTTGCCGGTGTATAACATGCCTTCAAAAGAGAAACTCGAAAAACGTGAAGACTCATCTACACCCACTTCTTCTTGTTCTCTTGTGTCTGTTAGTGGTAATTCTATACGGAAGGAAGGTGGCGGGGATGGTACCAACGGAAGCGAGTCTGCTGTTGCTGCCGCTACCAGTACGACCATTATTACTACTGATGGTACAGAGGCATGTAGGGCAGGAGAAGAAGGAGAAGGAGAGGGAGTAGGAGAAGGAGGAAGAAGAGGAGTGGAAGAGAGAGAAGAGGAGGACGAGGAGGAGGTGTCTGTGGAGTACAACACCAACGAGAAGACTGAGAAGGAGAAAACGCAGCTGCCGACAGTCACTTCATATGCAACGAAAAACTCACGGCCGTCTACTACTCGACGCACATGGCTGTTGTCTTGTGGTAGACGCAAAGATGGCATATGTGGTAATAGCAGCAATAACAGTAATAATACTCACGTTAGTCATAAAAATAAGAGTAGCAATAGTAGTAATAATGATAGTAGTAGGTTGTATAGCATGTTTGACGGGGCCAGTAGTGACACTAGGAGGTGTAGTGGTGGTCATGGTAGTTGTAGACAACGTAGTTGTGTGAGGTGTGAGGATGATACTAGTAAAAATAGTACCTATAATAGTCATAGTATTTGTAGTAGTAGTTGCAGTGGAGAAGAGGAAGAAGAGGAGGAAGACGATGAAGAAGAAGACTCCATCTTGACAGGGAAGGACGTGAGTTTCACGGAAGCGAAAACAACAACAGAAACCGAGAAGCGGCTACGGGCACTGCAGCAGTCGCAGGTATGACGACAACAACACGCGCGCATTAACACCACTTGGGGTAGGAGGAGGCAGGAGAGGAGAGCAGTACCGTACAAGTCTTGTCTTGCTTTTTTCGCAGAACGAGAAAAGTGGAAAGCGTTGGTCGTACTTGTCAAGGAAACACACACCGGCTGACTCTGCTGCTGTAGAAAGAGTCATAGGAGGTCGCGCGAAGTGCAGAATAGATCTTCTGCTGCTGCTCGTCCTGGGAAAGCTACTCAATATCTGGCTCGAGCGCTCCTCCTACTGACTGACACACATATATCATCATATCTATATATACATATACATACATATATATATGTGTTTTCTATGTACATATATCGTATTGAGTTATATATATATGTGTGTATGTTTATATATATATATCTATTATATAGATGTATACGTATGTATGTATATGTATATATATGTCATACACGTATATGTAGATATCTTTATGTATATAAAGTGGTCTCATGCAATGACGTCCGTGTAGCTCCTCTCACTATGATAGAGTGGCTATTTGATAGTACTCAGGCCAATTTCTTTTTATCTGGCATACCACGCCTCATTAGAACTGTATGTACGATTGGACGAGGAGCTGTGCGTCATATATGTGTGCGTCTTTTACATATGTGCGTCTTATATATATGTGCGTCTTACGTATGTGAGTCATATATATGTGCGTCAAATATATGTGCGTCTTATGTATGTGCGTCAAATATATGTGCGTCTTATGCATGTGCGTCTTATGTATGTGCGTCTTAAAAATATGTGTGTCATACGTATGTGCGTCATATATATGTGCATCTTATATATATGTGCGTCTTATGTATGTGGGTCATATATATGTGCGTCTTATATATATGTACGTCTTACGTATGTGAGTCATACATATGTGCGTCACATATATATGTGCGTCTTATGTATGTGCGTCATGTATATATGTGCGTCTTATGCATGTGCGTCTTATGTATGTGCGTCTTATGCATGTGCGTCTTACGCATGTGCGTCTTATGCATGTGCGTCTTATGTATGTGCGTCTTATGTATGTGCGTCTTATATATATGTGCGTCTTATGTATGTGAGTCATATATATGTGCGTCTTATATATACGTGCGTCTTATGTATGTGCGTCAAATGTATATGCGTCTTATGTATATATGTGCGTCTTATGTATGTGCGTCTTATGCATGTGCGTCTTATGTATGTGCGTCTTATGTATGTGCGTCTTATGCATGTGCGTCTTATGCATGTGCGTCATATATATGTGCGTCTTATATATATGTGCGTCTTATGTATGTGAGTCATATATATGTGCGTCTTACGTATGTGCGTCAAATATATCTGCGTCTTATATATATGTGCGTCTTATGCATGTGCGTCTTATATATGTGCGTCTTACGCATGTGCGTCTTATGTATGTGCGTCTTACGCATGTGCGTCTTATGTATGTGCGTCTTATGTATGTGCGTCATATATATGTGCGTCTTATATGCTCCTTACGAGGAACTACACCTAACATGGTGTGTGCGTCCTCTATGGGCGTCTTCTTACTTTTGTGGGGCGTATAATATGTATATATTGTGTGTGTGCTTTGAATGTCGATAGGGAGGGTCCTGTGTATATTTATAAATACGTACATACACGTGTATGTGTCTGCTTGTAAGCTGTGTGCGTAAGAGGAGGGGGGTCTACTCGTATGTATGTATAGCTTTTATGCGCAGAGAGACTTTATGCGACGCATATGCTTATAATCTGTTTATATATGTAATGTTGAGTATGTACTACTACTGCTGATAAGGAGGGAACTATATATATGTATATAAACATATATGTACATATGTGTGTGTGTGTTTGTCTTGTTGGAAGCTGTGTGCATATGAGGTGGGGGATCTGCTTGTATGTTTGTATGCATATCTTACGCGCTCTCTGCAATACGTATGTATGGTCGCACGTCTCATAAGTGTCTGCTGTATATGATGGCTCATAGAAGCTGTATGGACTACACATGGTTGTAGTGCACGTGTGTATGGAGGCTTTTATGTAGGTGTGTATGTACGTGTGTACGTATACGTGTGTATGTACGTGAATATAGCTGTGTACGAAAACGTGCGTTTATGTGTATACTTGTTGTTTTGCACAGTCTCCAGTATGTTCGTATATGTGAGTGTGTGTCTGTGTGTCGAGGTAGTGTAGGGGTGTGTACGTATGAATATATGTATGTGTGTATGTGTGTATTGTATGTGCGCATAGCTGTTAATCTCAGTCTGCGATTAATGTGCTTGCGTGTATCTCCTTAAAGACGCTGGCAGCTATGGGGGTCCGTGTATGATATACTGTATGTATAAAATGGAGGCTCTCTATAGCTGTACAAGAAGTAGTGGCTACGCGTGTATTTACGTATGTACGGTGTACGTGTGTGATTGTTATGCGCAGTATGCGATCTTTATGTATGTGTGTAAATTTGAAAGATGTTACTGCTGCTTGAAAAGTCCGTGCATAATATGCTATATATATATATATATCATCTTAGCAGTCTACTGTACAAGGCGTAGTGTATGTGTGTATGTACGTGTGTATGCACGTATGTCTGTACGCGTGCATGTGCGTGAGTGTGTACGTGTGTATGTACGAATGTGTATACGCATGTGTCTACGTGTGTATGCACGTGGGTATCTGTTATGCGCAGTTTGCAACCTTCATATATGTGTGTGTATGGGTTGAATACTGTTTTCTAGGGAGTTACGTGTATAATATGCTGTTTATACTCAAAACAAGCTGCCTATGTTATATATGTAATATAAGCTGCGTATCATCGTACAAGGAGGAGTAGTAGTGTGTGTACGTATCTGTGTGTGTGTGTGTATACGTTATGCGATGTCTGATTTTAGAAATGTGACTACGTGTATTTCATACGCTGTCTGCCGTATCTGTATACGTGTGTATGCATGCATATAGAGACCTACTTGTGTGTGGGTGTTTGTGTCCATGTATATATTCATCATGTATGTATATATGTATGTGGGTATGTAGGTGTGTATATACGTGTACATCGTATATATAGGCAGTCTACTGTATGTGCGTACATATATGTATGTATTCATGTCTGTATATATTCACGTGAGTCTCCATGTGGGTGTAAATCTGTATCTACGTATGTCAAGTATGTACATATACAAAATAGAAGAATGTGTGCTTGTGTGGTCTATACACATATGTATGTGTGTGGACACGAATGGATGCATGCCTACCACGCATATGAATGTATGTGTACGCGCATGTGTATGCGTATATACACCTTCATGCATGTATGAACATATATATCTGTGCGCGTATGTATGTGTTGTATGCAGGTGGGATGGAGCACTGACGGAAGAGGAGGATTTGTAGGAGGCATGTATAACGGAAGTCCACTCTCGTATGGTGGTGGTATTGGTGGTATTGGTGGTTTTGTTGGTGGTTCCGATGGTTGTGCAGGCGCTGTCAGTGGCTGGGAAGATAGTAGTGAAGCTCTGTATCATCGGTATTTACGTCATGCAAATGCTCTTGCAGAATGCGAGGCTTTCAAAAAGCTCGACCAAATGAGGTTTCTATATTGCTGCGGGACCGACAAGGCAGGTCGCCCCCTCGTGGTGTTTCTTGCTGCCCTCTTGCCTTCTACTGCTACTACTACTTCTACTAGTAACACTACGGCTACAGCTACTCAGGCGGTGGACCCATGGCTGTTGCTACTGTACATCGTGAAGACCCTCGACCCTTACATACGCGATCGCTATACTCTTCTGTACGTTAATGCTGGTAAGTTCTCTCACAGCTTGTGTAAGTACACAGTGGTATTACACTACATGTATGTATATGCATATATGTACACTACATGTATATATATATATATATACGTATGTATATACACTAATAGTACTACTATGCATGTATATATATATATACGTGTGTATATACACAAATAGTACTACCTCACGTGTATGTACATATACATATATATATATGTATACGTATATACACTAACAGTACTCCACTACATGTATATATATATATATATATATACATACGTATATACACTAATAGTACTACTCTGCATGTATATATATGTGTAAGTACTTATACCTCTACATCAACAACAGTACCACACTACATACATATATGTATGTATACATGTATCCGTACACTAGTAATACCACACTACATATATATATATATACGTATATTTATACACTACACTACATGTATGTATATGTATATATACATATATCTGTACAGCTTTTAGAGGAAGGGAAGAGGGGTCGAGGGGAGGTAGAGGGAGTAAAAAATGACACACTGCCGTGAATCCCACTACGCATAATGGAGACGTAACCGAACAGAAACGAATGGAAGAAAATTGAAGAGCTTCTTCGGAGAGGTGGGAAGAGAGAAAGAGACTATTATACGCCCTTCTTTTGATGAAAGGAGGGAAGAAAAAATCACGTCAAAGACGAAAAACGAAAGTAGAGGGCTTTTTCTGGGCTGAGGAGGGGTGAAGAGGAAAAAAACACAGACACACGAGAAACAATTGACCGTGCATTCTTGTAAAAGAAGGAAAGGGCAAAGCAAATTTGAGAAGAAAGCAACTAGGCAGCTTTCTTTGAGCTAAGGAGATTATACGTACAAATACATAGTTCAGACGAGAAAGCTACTTAGGAGTTTAAGTACACAGATATGTATATTTATTAAGAGAGAAGAATACTGAAGAGGTCAAGCACATATACCTATATATATTAGAAGAGAAGAATACTGATAAGTATCTGTACATATATTATATATGTATTGAAACATAAAAATACTGAGAAGTCTAAGTACATTTACATAATATATATATATATTGGAAAAGAACACAACTGATGAGTATATGTACATATACATATATATTAGAACCAAAGAGGACTGAAGAGTATATGCACATATATATTTGTTTGAAGAGAAGAATACTGAGGAGGATACGTACGCACATAAACATACATACAAACATACATATATTATATATAAGTGGAGTAGAATACTGAAGAGTATAAGTACATATATATGTTTGTTCGAAGAGAAGAATACTGAGGAGGATACGTACGCACATAAACATACATACAAACATACATATGTTATATATAAGTGGAGTAGAATACTGAAGAGTATAAGCACATATATATGTTTGTTCGAAGAGAAGAATACTGAGGAGGATACGTACTTACATATAGAATATATATTAATAAGAGGAGAAGAATACTGAAGAGCATAAGTACATATATATGACTTGTAGAGAAAAGAGGAATATTGACGAGCAAAAGTACATGTGTATATCATAGAAGGAATACCGAAGAGTGTAAGTACATATATATATGTATATTAGAAGAGAAGATTACCGAGGAGTATAAGTATTTACATGTATAGATATACATACAGAGAGAGAGATTGAAAAGAAAACTGAAGAGGATATGTTCATACATGTTTATATGTCAGAGGAGAAGAGAACTGAAGAGTGTTTGTACATATATAGAGATATCGAGATCAGGGGAGAAAAAGACTGACTTGTATAGGTACATATCTGTTTATACGTAGATTAGCAGGGACAAAGATTGAAGAGTTTTCTTCTTCGAGCTAAATAATAACAATTGTACTATTAAGTATGTGCTACGTTTTTCTTCCGGCTGTGCACGTGTCATACGTATAGGTGATACTCAAGCACACCTGCAGACCACCTACACTCACGTATACATACATATATATATTTACGTACTTATATGTATATGCATCTACACATATAGATACAAATACAGTGTGGATGTGTGCGTGTGTGTGTGTGTGAGCGCGGGAGGGTGTGTGTGTGTGTGTGTGTGGGCGTGAGTATGTATGTATGTGTGCTGTGTGTGTGTGGTGTGTGAGCGTGAGTGTGAGTGTGTGTGTCTGTGTCTGTTTCTGTGAACGTGAATGTGAGTGTGTGTGTGTGTGTGTGTGTTTGTTTGTGTATCTGTGTCTGTCTCTGCATCAGTTTGCCTGTGTGTCTGTATGTCCTGTATGTCTGTATATATGCACGTGTATATGTGTGTGTGTGTGTGTGATTGCATGGGGAATTGTGCATGCTGCTGCAGGCGTGCAGCACAGCAATCTTCCGTCGATTTCTCTTTGGAGGGACTTTTTCAGTCTGTCGGCAGTCTACGAAAATACACTCGATCAGTTGCTGGTGCTTCACCCGGGCTTCTTCTTCAAGCGCGGCTTTCGCATGCTGCTGGCCGTACATCGCTAGTCGCGTGTGGAATGGAACATATTATCTTGAATCTGTAAAGGTATAAATGTGCGCTTGGTGGACAGTAGATGCAGGGTGACTGAATTTACATCTGCTGGATCGCTGACCTCAGTATTGATGACACAGGTGTTCAGTGGACAGTGTTCTATCATATATATGTATACGTAACACATATATATATAATACATGCATATATATATATATATATATGAATATGCACACAGATAGATAGAGTGCTACTACTGGTTACACGACATATTATACGTGTGTATAAATGTATATGTATATATGTTTATATATATATACGTATATACGTATATATATATATTCAGTGGACAGTGTTCTACCCGTATATATGTATACGTATACACATATATATACATGTATATATATATACATATATTTCTGAATATGTACACAGATAGATAGATAGAGTGCTACTACTACTTACACGACATATTATACGTGTGTATAAATATGTATGTATATATGTGTATATATACATATATCTATGAATACGTAGATAGAGAGGTAATTTGTTACAACAGGCCACACGAAATGGTTGATATACATATATGTACATGGCTACGTAGATAGATATATAGATGAATACAACCGACTTGTAGTGGAATATATATATATACACATACATATAGGGGAGAGCAAGATACATATGACTGTATCCGCATCACATGTGCATGTGATGAGCGTATATATATATATATATATATGCATATGTATACATTCAAGTGAGGACGACAAGAAATATATGCTTTTTTGTTTTTCCGTATGCATGACAGCTGTAACATGCAGAACATGTCTCTTAAGCATGTGTGTGTGTAGTACGCTTGACATTCTCGCTACTGACTACACATGTATGTCGTACAGTCCATGTACATATAATTAAGTGTACGCATGATCGAGCGCCCATTAGTGAAGTTGGGCTGCAGTAGCAGTAGTGGCTGTGCTACATTTCTCATATAACAGGTCAGGGGGCGAGGACTTCTGCACGATGCAGGTCGCTGACATACGAACTAACGGCCTGGCAAGTCATACAGTAACCTCCTCACGCTTAACGGACCTACACAGTGTCACTTTGTGTGTGTAGGGATGTATTCACGTGTGTTATCACGTTACTACCCGCATGAGTGCGCTTGTCGTGTACACCTGTATACGCCTGTGGGTGTCTATATTCGTGTCTGCTTGTCTCTGTGTGTGTGTGTGTGTGTGTGCTTGTATGTATGGCTGCGCATTACGCTCACGCGAAGGTGTGTGAAGAGTGTATACATCGCTTTAGGTAGCGCTTATATTCTTAGAGTGTACGTGAGAGAATGCTAATGCATACGGCTCCAGGCAGTGCCTCCTCCTTCACCAGTACGAGTGTGGGGGAGCACTCACATGATGAATGTGGAAGGCCTTCTTTTCTCACTCACAACACACACACACACACGTGTGCGGATGTAAGTCTTCACATGGCTGCAGAAAGCCTTTCGCTGCAAGTGGGTGTGTGGGGGAGGGTTTACGCGGCTCTGGGGCACTCTTTTTCTTGAGAGTACACTTGTGGGGATGTGCTTGGATGGCTCTGGAAAGCCTTCTTTGCTCAAGTACGAGCGTGAGGGAGAATGTTTATGGCTGTGGAGAGCCGTTTATTCTTAGAGTACAAGTGCAGGAAAGTACGTATATACGGCTCCTAGCAGCCTCTTCCTTTACTAGTTCGAGGGAGCACTTATGATATGGCTGTGGAGAGCCCTCGTTTCCTCACAGTACAAGTGCAGGAAAGTACGTATATACGGCTCCTAGCAGCCTTCTCCTTCGCAGTCCTAGTGTGGGGGAGCACCTATATTATGGCTGTGTAGGGCGCTCGTTTCCTCACAGTACAAGTGCAAGAAGCACTAATATGGCTAGAAGGCCCTTGGCTTTCCAGTGGGTGTGTTGAGAGCACTTAAGTAGCTATAGGCGGCCTCTTCTTCTTTAGAGGTGAAAGTGTGGGGAGGAGTTAAATGGCTCTGGGAGCTCTCTTTTCCCTTAAAGTTTGAGTGTGAGGAGAAAGTAGTAATGTGACTCTAGAATGCCCTGGCCGTTTTAATAGGAGTGTGGAGAGAGTACTTACACAGGGCGTGGATGGCCCTCGTGTGTCTACAGTCTGACTGAGGGTAACGTACTCATATGCTCTATCTAGGCAGCCCTCTGCTTCACCGTACAAGAAGACAACAAGGAGAGCGCTTGCATGGCTGTGAAAGGCCGTCTTTCTCCCAACGCTCTCCCTGTGGAACAGCACTCAAATGGCTTTAGACGGCTACTTTAGATAGGGGGCCTGGGTGTGGGGAATTGCTTTACGTGGCTGTATTAGCCCTCAGCTTTGGAGTGTCTAGGTTTTCGGGCTGTTAAGCAGTCTCCCTCCTTTTTTGAGACACCCATGTCTGTATGTACGTGGCTTTTGCTTACGGGTCACTTGCGCACAGATACTCTCCCAGTGTATATATATTTTGATATAGCTTCAGTCGTGGCTGTGTGTATGTAAGGGTCTTGTACGGTTCTACTTCGACGAGTGAAGAATGTGTATGGTTGGAAGCAAGAGAAAGCTGGTCTCTTTTTGGTGCTGCAGTCTTTTCTTTCTTAGGTACATGGGTGTACGTCTGTTATATGCGTGGGGAGTAATATAATATCAAATCTTATGAGACATGGGCGTATATATATATACGCCATATATATATATATATGTGCAAGTTGTGGTACATCACTCTCCTTCTCTGCCGTGTTGTACTGGGCATATCTGTATGGTAGCTGTATAAGTTCACGTACTAGAATATGTACTTTGCCTTTTAACGTATATGTGAGTCTGTACGTGACTGGACGTGGACGCAGTAGACTTCGTGTTTAGCTCCTCGAACGTCGTACGTGTGTCTGTCAACATGCACATGACTCTCTCTCAATGGCTACTGCGCTGAGGTGTTCATATATATATTCACACTATATTTGTGTGAGGGAATGTGGTTGACGTGCCGCGCATAATTGCAGGAGCTGCTGTCACATGTGGATCGCAAAGAGCTGCGAAATATGCCGGCGTACGTATTAGAGTTTGATAAGAAGCCGAAGAAGAGTTTTCTGGGAATTAAACTATGACTCTTCTTTTCCCTCCTCCTCCTCCCCCCTCCTCCTCCTACTGAGTCTGTACTAACTATATATATATACCTTTTTTAAAGGTGGAAGTTCTCTCTCTTCTCCGTCACGTGGTTCAGAAACAACAAAAAGACATCACAGGAGAAGAAGAGGTAGACGTGTGTATTAGACACACATATACGTATACATTTGCAATATGTATATATATATATGTGAAAATATTAGGCGGCACTTTGTGGTGTTCATTTGAGAGGAGAAAAATATAGTACGTGTGCGAAACTGGAGTTTAAAAGACCCCACTATATGCGAACAATATTTCTATCAGAAAGCAACTGATACAGCTACTGATTGAGTACCACGGTATGACTAGAGCCTACACTGATTCATAGGTGAGACAAAGACACAGAGGCAAGTATAAGGCGGTGTTTCCCTCCTTACTACTGCATGTGTTCACAACTGGCCCCTCATCTACCTACAATGACTCGCGGCTGTATGGACCGGCGATATATATGGAAGACCCACGGCTGTACAAACCCGCGATATATTTGAAATACCCGCGGTGTATAATGCCGGGGTATTTATAGAAGACCCGCGGTTACATACAGCCGTAATACACATAGAAAACCCGCTAAATGTGTTAACTCTGGTCCCGTGTATTCATGTGCGTATGATCGAACCGTAGACTTCATGATCGTTTCATTGCCGATGTAATCGTCGCTTTTAAATTGTCTTGATGTCGATTGTTCATACATAGACGGAAGAACACGTCGTTATACGCATTTAGTACTCCCACAGTAAGCGTGCTATAATACGATTCCATCATGATACTCGATGTGTAACAGATCTAGGAACCTCCTTTTTGTTCTGTAATCGTACTAGTGATAGTGGTCGTGCTGTAGTATTTGGTAGTTTGTGGCACTGTACTACAAGATAAGACGGTTTCCTACTACATTTTCAATGGAACCAAATGCACACATTGAGACAACTATATAAAAGACTACCGTTTGAAGCGCCTCAGTGAGACCGCATGCTGCCGCTGTTGCTGCTGCTTCATACATGTCCTCCTCTATTGCAAACCCGCCGCAGCCGGAGCTCGGCGACAGGCAGCCTGGGAAACTAATCGCAGTGCTGCTGTAAGAGCGCTACGCGACATGTATACACGGGCGCGCACACGCACCACGACGGTTGCAGCGCCACCGCGGAATATTTACCTGTCTGCAAGTATATTGAAGTAGACAACGACATACTTGATTCAGAGTCAAGTGTCCTGCTTTTTAAGGAACAGTGCGAAATGCTCTGGGCGTGTTAGTAGCGCATGCGTAAGACCTAGGTGCGAAAGCGCCCGACACCCGGGAAATATGCACATTGAGAAGGAGCGCAGAAGCTTCCTCGTTGACGCGAGGAACATTGTTCGCATCAGCCTGCTAGTTTCCTCTCACTACCAGGGACAGCCAGCTACTCATGCAAGGTGTCAAACGTTTATTTGCTATGTTATGGTAGAGGACTAAAGCACCGCCAATTTCTTCACATACGCCGCCGTCACATTTGCGCTTGTTGGAGAGATCCAACTAGGCATTGACGTGCATAAGCAGAAGGTACGCACCGCCAAGTGCTCCTAAGACCGCAAGGGCTACACGCGTATGTACTGCAAACGTGTAGATGCACTACACTCAGCGACCGCCTTGATTTCCAAACGACACGCACAGTTCATGCGACCGAAGCCACACACCTGCACCTATTCGGCAAGGATACAACGTGTTCTGTGTGAGCCGCGTGCGTGTGGACGACACTAATGACCACAGAGATATGGACTTACGCGTGGAAAGGTTACCAAGGGCCTCTGCTGTCAAGTTTGACAATTTCGCAGTAATTTTCTGTAGTGGCAGGAGGGACGGGTGCTGCAGTGCATATGAATGCGCGCCGTCGCTGCTTGTCGGCGAAAAGGATCCTTGTGCACTCTCGCATCCCAATTTAAACTTGTGAGAGTCGGCGCGAGCAGAGATACTCGGGGTATGGCCACGTGTTGCAGTGAACACAAGAGAGGTCTAGTGAGACATATGATGGACGTCTGCATGTAGGAATGTAAACTCGCCTAGATAATGCACACAGACGTCGAAGCCTGTTGCGCAACGATATATATTTCACGAATTAATGAGGATTAACACGCCTTGATAAGCGTGCCACTCACACGCGTGCTAAGTTTGCAGAGTTGTATCTACCTGTGGCTCTTACACACCCGGCAGGTGCAGGTTTATGTAGATCTTTCCGTATGAGCCGTGTTTTGGAAATATGGCGTACTGCTAAAAAGCTGAAGTCAAAGCATCTATCTGATGAACATGCAGACCTGCTGGGAAAGATTCAGAATGAGGGACCCAGCGTCCCCGCGACACTAGTATAACGTCAATCTTCCTCTCCACACTGAAATTAAGCACGTGGGGTTGACTGCGTATGTATAGCGAACTAGCCGTGTGAGTGTGAGTGTCCGAGACCACGTCCTTCACCTTCACCTAAGGGCATATGAACACTGTACTTCGACCAGTACATAAAACTGAAAGGATTACGCGAATATATCGCACATCTGTGCAGGTCCTCCTTCTGCATGGCTGCACTCTGTATGAAACAAGTATGGGAGGAAAGCCTTGCAAAGACCTGGGGAATTTCGTACGAACAAAAAAAAACAGGCCTTTTAGAAAAAGGTGTGCGTCTGTCCACTTAACGTACTCAATCCATTTATTTCCTTCGAAACGGCCTTATGCACGCATAATAGCTTAGGTGCAGATGCTTTATCTATGTGAGTTTTATTAGGTAGGGAGATATAGGTGTCATGCGCCTATACCAGTGTCAAGCGTAAGTTGTTAGCGAAGATGCGAGAAGGGCACACTATGTACACACAACAGACGTTTCAAACCGCTAGTTCTGGGGCAATCTGGGCAAGAAAAGTACTTGACGCTCAAGGCATACGTTGCACATGAGGTGACACGTCACACCATAACGGGTGCCGAGGGAAGCTGTATTGCAGAGTTACAAGTGATGCGTCCTGACGGGGGAAAGCTCTGTACTTGCGTTTGTGCGAGATGTGATGTCTTAATGGAGGAGCCCATTGCTTCGGCGGCTGGCAGTAACGTATAGACGGTTGAACTACCCACCCGCGCACATCGTAGATGCTTGCGCGGTTGCATGTCCCATTGGCACCGCAGACCGTCCACTCATTGAGTACTTTCATCTTCAAACGTCAAATGCCTGCGGTAGCCACGCGAGGTCTACGTAGCCTA